>NC_142526.1:14600102-14610102 GCF_964205215.1 Stylophora pistillata
TTGATCGAGCTTAAAGAGGACTCTGTAACAAACCGGTAATGGTCACTTTTATTTCAAACGCTTTCTTAACCTTCGTTAAATATATATATTTCTAATACAAAACATATTCGAAAATAAAACTGGACCAGCTCGTCTATGCTCGTATATGGCGTCAAAGTCAAGCGTGCATTTACCAAGGAAAACAATTTGGAATTGATTATCATAAGGAAAAAATACCCTAACGACTCTCCTAAACTACTCTTTAAAGTTTATCATCCTTCTTATTGCTAAGGACAGACATTAGGGGAAAATGCACGCACATCTTTTCTTTTTTTAATGATATTGTATTTAAGCTTGGTGGCACGAAATAATCTTTTAAAAACATATGGAAAATTTTTCCACCGCCTTTCCTTTATATGCCTATTTTTATATTAAAAAAAAATAATAAAAACCAACAACTATCGACAAACGTCGAGCACATATTTGAGCTACTCCTTTGTTCTTATCCGATGAGCGTTGTCGCCACTTTATCGGTCAGCTTTGAAAGTGTTAGTCAAGTACAACTCAAGGAGGATCTAACTCCATGGACAGCAAAGTGCCTGTCTGATTGTCTGCTTCACTGCTTGTATTACTTCAATTATCTTCCAGCAGTAAAGGCTCCTCAAGTGACTGCAATTTGCAAATCGACATTCTATCATCTTCGTAAAATTAGTATCATTCGGCAGGGATGTAGCCAGGATTTTTCAAAGGGGAGGTCACAGAGGCTACTCACCATTTACACCGCTGCTCTCCCGCGTGTATCAGCGGGCTCAGTCGTATTATCGTGGCATGAAGGCCCATATTAACTAAATACAAGAGCCGTTGACGAAAATACTTTACAAAAAAAACAAATTTTAAAATAAAGGGCTTTTCAACAATGGCTTTTATGGCCAAGATAATGTCATGGCGTTTTCGCCACCTGAATATAGTAGGTTGTTTGTTCTAAAGAAGGCCTACCAATGGGGAGTCACGGGCACCCCAGGATCCCCCCTGGCTACGCCCTTTTTCGTAGATATCTCACCGCTGATGCAGCCCAGCTTCTTGTTCATACCCTAGTCACATCAAAACTTGATTACTGCAACTCGCTCAGTATTACATGATTTACCTAAGTATCTGATTAAACAGCTTCAGCGTGTTCAGAATGCAGCTGCTCGTGTTGTTACTGTTTCACCAAAGTTTTGCCATATTACACCTGTTCTCAAAAAACTCCGTTGGCTTCCGATTGATCTCCGAATTGAATTTAAAATACTCACTATTACCTACAAGGCTCTTCATGGTCTCGCTCCGACTTACATTAAAGACCTTCTCAAAAACTATCAACCACCACGCAACCTTAGGTCTTCAACGAAGAATCTACTTGTCGTCCCTGCCTTCCACACAGATAGTTATGGCCGTCGTGCTTTTTCTGTTGTCGCACCGCTTCTCTGGAACAGTCTTCCTCAGCATGTTAGGGATGCCGGATCACTTGATATTTTTAAAAGACGGCTTAAAACTGCTCTTTTTACACGTGCTTTTTAAATTCATGAAATGATCTTGGTGTCTTATAATCTTAACTAACTAATTTTAATTATTTTAAACTATTTTTGAAATGTGACTTTGTAAATAGCGCCTTTGGACCCATGGAAAAGGGCGCTCTATAAATGTCTTATTATTAAAGGAACGGATTTAACGTCGAGTTAAAATAAACCAAGACAACTGTTACTTCCCGTATCACGAAAGAGTGCAATGAATATGTTTTGCTATGGGTGATCGCAATGAGGTGTGGCAAATAACAAAACAGTTAATGCTAACCGCACCCACAGTGCAGTGTTCACCAGCTTTTTGTACAGTGCGAAGTTCAATGCAGTCGGTCGCCTCGGCTGTTGTTTAACATGATCTTGTACTTTAGCATGATGATGACAAAGAGCAGGGAGAAACTTCGGTTAAGAGGCGACAAGGAAAGATGGTGTAACTATACGGCCATACAACTAGTTATACGGTGATCTAATGGGTAGCATAAAGCAGCAACAGTGGATCCCCAAAAGGCAGCTGTGTCATATATGTGCGGTTATAAGTTACAATTAGTCTATATCTCAGCCCAAACAACAGAGCGAGAGGTCTGACCACGCCAATGGCAGCCACTGTCGACAGGCACTCCATATAATCCATAGCCTGCGATGTATGCCGCGTTAAATCGCTAGTTATAACATGCGTTCGACAATCGGCTTGGTTATCTTAAGTTTGTTTCTGACAGGTTGCGTTGAATTTCTTTGTTCGAGTATGCTCGTAGAGAGTGAGTCGGAGAGTAAGACCATCCAATTTTCCCAAAACTCAAAACTGCCCTCAGTTCTCCGTCGTGTGCCCCCTGTCGTGTGCCCCCTGTCGTGTGCCCCCTGTCAGCCAATTGTTAATTAAATCAAGCTATGTGCAACCACTGTTTCTGCAATAATGGTCTGATTTTCCGTTGGATGATCGAAGATGTCGGTGGCATGGACTACAAAGCATGGTTTCAGCTTCGATTGTGTTGCCGACTTCGAAAGATTGGGATGTTCCATTTCGAGAAGAACAGCATCCATAGTAGGGCATGGAGAAAGATTTCTGGGTTGTTTCTTTCTTGAGACAGGATTCCTCTATGGTTATTGCGTGATGATATCAATACTAGAAGCAACTACTGATTGATGTAACCTGAACATTTATTAATCAGATTCACAATACTATTAAATGAAGTTTAAGTTTAAAATGCCAGACTAGGGATATAGCTTCTCGTTTCGGCAAAATGAGAAAAATACGGAATCGCATAACAAAGGCAAAATGCCCATAGTTGGGAGAGACGAAAAAATAGTTTTTAGAAGCAAGACTGATGAAGATCTGAATGAGTGGATAATACAGCACACGAAGCAAAACCAAAGCATGCAACTTGAAACGGTGCTATCTTTCATTGGCTCTCTCTTAGAAGCCATTTAAAGCAAAAGATTATACAAAAGTTTATGACCTTTTGATAAAAAAAATAAAAATGAAACGTCTTTCTGGCAGTTTACATTTTATTGAATAATAAAACTGATCGTTATGACGAATGGCCACTGACGTAGATTGTTACATTTTTACCTCTATCGTTTGTAATTACAAGCCGATGAAATCGAAGAGAAATAGTCTCTCTGGAGAGTCTCGCCCAGTAGGTTCTTCATGGAGTCACTTCTAGTTGTATGCTTGTATAATTTCCCATCTTTCCCCCAATCAATATACCTGCATTTAAAAAAATGAAAGGATACGGTTACTATAAAATTTACCCGAAAACAATCCTTTCACTTCCCCTGTCACGTCAATGACTGTGGCATTATACGTGCCTGATAACCAACAAAAGTTAGTGGAGGCAAGACCTCTACTTCACCGTTTTCTGTTTAATATGCTGTTTTTGTAGGCTCCGTTCATTTACTTCCAAAATAAATTGCAGAGGTTATCTTGCAGACCTCCTTTATCGAGGTTGTTGGTGAATAAAGGAGTTTCCGGCAACTCTATGATCATGAATTGTTTCATTTATTTCAACATGAATGTTGCGTTTCGTGTTCAGACAGGTCTAAGAGTCTTCACAATATACCGACATAATTAACTGGAGATAAAGAAAAGAATATCATCAATATCTATGGCGGTAGCGAACTGCGAACTCAACCTCAAGACCATTAAATTCAAGAAGAATTCTATCATGAGAGGTCACACGCTATAAATTGGAAGATCGTTCAAAATAAGATGAAATGGATCTGACATAAACATATCCATGTTCGTGCCCGAATAATACAAATAAGTTTAGGTACTCTGTGTCTTCTTCAATGAAAAGGGTGATTTGGCGAGTTGACGAGCAATTTCTATCAACGTCCTTTATTCTCGGAAGTTGCATTAAATGTCCCAATAATATGATTCTGAACCAGTTTATAATTTTTTGACAGTTCAAAAACAGGGTAACCGTGTCCAACGAAAGTGATCTTAAAAGTAGTTAATATTTTTATTTAGAATTTCATTATCATTGTTTTCACTTTTTGTTTTTTATTTGTTTGTTTTTTAATCTAGTCTTACGCATCCGGAGTAGAGTTTTTCACTAAATAAGGTCATATCACGGCCGAGCAACAATTATGTCGTCGAATCTTGTCTGTTCTGCATGAGTAAGTCATTCAGTTCCGCTGCCAAGTGTGTTTCCTTTTCACCTTTCTCGCCTATTTTCTTCGCTAATTAAAAACAATTAGTTTTGCAGTGATTATGTCACTTGAATTTGCGTCAATTCATACCAAAGTTGATAACAAAAATATATCACTAGGTCAACCTAAAATATTTTCAATATCAAGTTACAGATTCTACATATCCTCCTGGGATATAATTTGTCTAAGCTGACGAATTATTTTAAATTGAATTTCAACCGCCAGTAAGTATTAAATCATTTAGCCCCATGCCTGTGCGAGCTTCGTGATTTTGTTCTGTTTATGGTAGAATATAATTTAACAGCTGTGTATAACTTTGTTGAGACTGGTATTGACAGCATCCCTATTCTGTATTTAATGTCAAGCTTTTTGCTTTTTTCGTTTTCTTATCTTCATGATGCCTCGGAGATCGATTTTCGAACCGCATAAAGTATTTTAATTGATCTATTCACTATTCTGACTGTCATTTGGAACGATGTATGATTGTGTCAATGCTCTGCAACGGTATTGTTCTATATAGATTTTTGTGTAAACATTAGTTTTATAAATGGCCCCTTCCTGCACCATATTGAATTTCCCCGCAACATTTCATTAAGATTTCATGAAAATTAATGGATTTAACGAACGTAATTAAGTTTTCAGCTCGTAATCAGGCAGTTAGCGTGATCTGGCGGTTAGTTCATTTGCATAGTGTTCGCAACAGGGTTTTGGTTCCGCTACGCTTGTGTTGTGATCACTCATCTCGAAATAAATATAACAAGTCCGATGGAGTAATTTCTAGCGATCAACATAGGAAAGTTTCGTGGAGACTTGAGGCTGCTTGTTTCTTCGAACTTACTTTCAGGTAGGTCTTACACGACGAAGTATACTCTACCGGCAAAGTATTCATCTTAAAAGAGTAAGATGTAACCTGTGGTAAAGAAAACTTTGTTACCTGTTAAATTTCTGTTAACCTGTGATGTAGTCTAAACTCGGCTGTCACGTTTCACTTATACTTACAAGAACCAAAATTTCAGATCTTGGAAGGAAACTGATGTTGGTGCAGGATGTACCTGTGGATAGACGCAGCAGGCTGGGGCAACTTGTATTTAATCGCCTTCAAAAACCACCGTTTGCGTGAGTGCTGTGGTGCATGAACCCATTGCTGTAATTCGCTTGGCAGCACTCACGCAATGGAGTCACAGTTACAACGATTTAATTCCTCTTATCTTTCAAGGTGATTAAGAATCGAGTTGTTATTTTTCTCTAAGGTTCTTCTCCAACTGAATATTACCATGACTGACTCAAACAGTACAGTTTATGAAGTTTGGTCGACAAACGGCAGTGAGTTTATCGTCGCCCTGATTTTACTAGGTAAGAGACGGTATCCAAGCAATATGTGTTGCTAACAGTGTTCATACTTAGCTCTCAATGTAAAACTAATTATCACCACTGAAACATTACTATTTCCTTGGTGATTCCGCTAGATTCTACAATGAAAACTGGATATAAGCTAGTTTCAAAATAAACCTAGATGAATTTGTGTTCACGTATTCCAAATATTTTCAGCAAAAATCGAATACTTTTACTTCCGCTGATTGACGACAATGTGACGTCCGAAACCAAAGACATACTGTTTCACAAATACCTATTTCACCTTAACGAGAATAGTCTTTTTAAGGAAATTTTATTAATTTGCGAAGCCATCTGCAGGTTTCTGCCTGCCGGGGAGGGTAGGTAGGCTATTGTCCGAAAAAAAATCCGAATAAACTAAGCGAACTATAACCCTGCTAGTTAAACTTTGATTGAAAAAGATTAACTCCTTATATCTCACTGTTTTTAAGATAAAATCTTTATATCCCTACTGGGGAAATAACCTTTGGCAATATTCAGAGGTTTATAACATTTCATAAAACATTAATGAATTCTGACGCAGGTTTCCTTTTAAGTATGTAAAAGCGGATCAAGGTGTAAACATTTCGGCTCCGCTTCGATTTTAGACTTAGATTTAGTGACATTCAAGTGGTAGAGAGCTGCTTAACGTGCAGGAACTAAAGGCTTACCAAACAAGAACAGCAACACCTCCCAGAAAGGCTTAGGATAAATTTTCCATGTGTGTATTGTTTAGCCACCTCTCATCGAGGTGATCCTTTCAGCGTAAAAAAAATATAAGAAAAACCTGATAAAACCCATTCTTAGTGTTTATACCTGTTACGCGCCGAGTTTGAGATCCGCACCGTAAACTAAAGACCGAGTTTTTCCAATTTGACAAGTGGCCTCAGCGCGATAAGTATCCTAAAATTGTACTTCAGACCAGGAAAAAATGATCAGCAAGATACTTATCACATCTCTTTGGTGTGTCTCACTTTGTTTGTCGGGCCGAAGACTCTTCCAAACGTCCAAAGGCCTAACTTGAAGTCAGCAATCACTTTTCAGCCGTTATTCGCGTTGATTTCACGCGAATCGAGGGATCATGAAAACGAATCCTTATTTCTTAACTCTATCTGTCTTCCTTTTGAACCCCAAAAGATCTCCGGACTTCGTTATATACATTAATAACCTCATTTACTTTATGCTGTCGGTAGGTTATAATGTCTTTACATCTTTTAATGATCTCGTTAACTTCGATGAAGATATTAAGTTTATGAATTTGGAAGTAACGTTCTTTAATTTTAACAGGGCCGTTCAATTCATTAACGACGTCGTCAGGTAAACAACGGCGTTAATTCCATTACCAGTTTGTTAATGATGTCAACAACCCATAGAACGTCATAAAGTTTATGACCCCGTTAATTTATTCTTGGATTCATTTATTCTTAAGTCGTTCCGTTTAGGTTTTTGTTAGTAACATTTTAAACTGTAGCTTTCATTTGAAGTTCAAAGTAACTATTGTTTAAATTCTGTTTCTCGAAATAGCATGGAAAGTTCATTAATATTTCATAACAGTATGGTAACAGTGGGAACTCTGTCTGCTTTTTTCCCGTATATCCACTCTCTCAAATGTCAAAATGGATTGACAAAAGAGATGAATCCTTGTCTTAACAAGAAATGATCAATTGTAACTCCTGCGGTTCACAGCATTATTTGACTGCTGTTGCTATGGAGCATAATGTAGTCGATTTAACTATAGTGCTAGAAAATTTCCTTCAACACGTTGATTTTATAGTGTATTATGCCAATAGTTGTTGAGATCTGTTGACGGAAGCCTATTCTAAGATAGTGAAACAGTTTGGCAGACTCAGTCGTTAAAATAAGTTAGTATTGCAGGTTAGGCTCAGTTAGTCTCAGTCAACGGGATCGTTGACATCATCATTCCTTGTTACCTGTTTGTGATGCGATGGTCAGAGCGTCAGTCACTCCTTAACGGGACAGGATCAAACAACTTGAGCGACTGAAACCCCATTTGCTGTGACGCGCGCAATTTTTGTTTCCACGTCTTAATGAATAATCCACTCCTTTTCTTTTTTTTCGTAAAGGATCCATCTCTCTGGTTGGTTTGTTCGGTAACTCTATTGTTGCTTCTGTAATCGTTTCAAGTCGACGACGTGGTCAGCGGTCAGCCGTCCAGTTGTTTCTCTTTCACCTAGCGATTTCAGACTTGCTAGTGTGTATAGTCTGCATACCGCTGACCATATGGATCAATTTCTACTATCCAAAACAGGACAAACGAGGAGCTGGTGCGGCGTGTAAGATAGCACGATATATCCAGGTTAGAACATTTGCACAGTTTAGCTTGTTGCACAAGCATTCATTTACCAGATCAATGGAGAAATCCCATTAAGTGACCCATCAATTGCGCAAATAAGCAAGATTATTGTTTCGCATTTCATTTGGTCTGGTATGGTCTCAGAAGTTGAACATAATGCGAAAAGTATAACTCCACAGAAGTACTGAGTGTTCAAATATTTTATGCTAATGAAGTTGCCTGCAAAATTTGAAGTTTTGCTAGAAGAATTATTTTTTATGTTTTGTCCACTTTGTAATTTGATATCAATCAGCTGCTTATCCCATAGAGAAAACTGAATTTAAACCACAACAGACAGTCTGGCAACAAGAGCATCTTGTGAGAGACCATTTCAAAAACACAAAATAATTCAATACAATAATATTATTAACCAGCCATAAAGAAAAGGATTAGATAGACTTTCTCTACTTGACATTTCTATAGAATTTTACGATTATAGCAGTAATAGAAAGAAAAATTTGGTATCTTAAAACTGAATTTGATTCACAGTACTTTCATTCCATACTCTTCTAAAAAGATGTACCTAGCTAGTTTGCGCGTTTGTTTCTTTTAGTTTCTGGCGCCATCCAGCTCCATCTGTTTACTAACTGTTATTAGCATTGATCGTTACTACTCTCTGGTTCGTCCATTACAAGCGATGAAGGCGTGGCTTCGCCCTAAAGTTCTGATCACTGCCGGATGGATCTATGGAGGAGGGATATTCCTACCCACGTTTTACTTCGCTGACACCGAGAATATCCAATCAGGAGACGAAACATTTTGGTATTGCCGTACCATTCCTAACAACACAACAGCTGGCTTCATTTACCTATTGTTCCTTTCCGTCTTTGGATTCGGTATTCAGTTGATCACCATAATTGTGTTATACAGTCGCGTGGGAAAGGCAGTGTGGAGCCGAGAAAGAAAAATCTCTCGCACTGGAACACTGTCCACGGCTGCCACAGAATCGCTGGACAAAACAAGAAAACGCGTTACAAAGATGCTTTTAACTGTTGTTATATGCTTCCTCCTCTGTTGGGCTCCATTTGTCATATACACTGGCTTCATTGAGAGATCAGTTGCTCCATTCCCTAATCCAGCCGATACTGTTCGAGTGATTACCTATGGCTTCGGGCAATTCAATTCAGTCTGCAATCCATTCATCTACTTTTTTAACAGCCCAAATTTTCGAAGAGTTTCTTTACGCAAAGTCTGTTTGGAGGTCATAGATACCATTGGACAGGATGACAACAGGGCCAGCCGCTCGACAGGGAGCTCAGACGAGACATGTCAAACAGACACGGTTGTGAGGCCTACTGAAGAGAAAAGCTCACAACAGAACGGCATCGACAACCATGCGCGTCATAACGAGACTCGCGATACCAGACTTTAAAACATGGGCTTATTCGCTATCTGTGAGAAGATCTGACTTGTATGGTAAGCTGGGAAATACGGCTTTCCAGCAGCAAAGAGTTGAGACAGTAATGAAATTAACTACATATTTAGAGGCTTTCTAGAAACCTGATGGTGCGTGTTTCAATTATATATTATTGATATTCAAGTAGGTTCTCAGGTGATTACATAAATGCGCTCTTTCGGTCGTAATCATTACTTATTTTCCAAAACGGAGAGGGAGCAAATGAAAATATATGAATAGCTTTCGTTATGATATTTATTTGAGTAATTATACTAGCCCAAAGATTGTCCTCAGAGTCAATGAATTCTGTCGTATCAATCAATTATCAATCAATTATCTTTACCTTAATGGTTACTGAATTTCGCACAACAGAATAAAATGTTGTCAATCAGTAATTAAATCCCTTGAAATTCACCATAATTTATTATTTTTAAACTTTATACTCAGTTCATGCTAACAGATCGCTTTTATGGAAATTGCGAATGTAAGAAATATAACAAGCTTCATTGTAAAACAGTTGAGAAACGTCAGAGTTATTCCCTAAGATGCTGTGGAAGTCATATAAAATGTCCAAGTCCAGAAAACACGAGATTCGTTAGCACAGCGATGAGCGGCCAGTTGGAAAATATAGACTGGACTCTGGACTGGACTCTGGACTGGACTCTGGACTGGACTCTGGACTGGACTCTGGACTGG
>NC_142526.1:14615102-14660102 GCF_964205215.1 Stylophora pistillata
ACGTGTTCCCCACGAAAAGTTCAAACCCGAAGTGTGTAAAATCGCACTGAACAAAGGATGAAGATATACAAAAACGAATGAAAATTGCACTTTCTTCCTAGTTACCTTGTGAGGTAAATATTTCGTACCTTAACACCTCATGATTTAATGAGAATAGTGACTTCTGTATTAAACTTAAAAACTAAATGTCGCGTGTGGGTGCAGAGCGTGAGACAAATGAGAATTCCGCACTTGTACCCAACCTTCTGTTTTAAGTGCACCAGCTCGATGCAAGACCAAGATAGAGAAAACCAGCCCGTTTTGGCGTCAGCGACTTCACTACAAATATAATGACAGGCAACTAAAGGGTTACTTTATTCTCAAAGTGACTGCTGTTTTAAATTGAAGGAACAGCTTTTTTCACTTACGACTTAATAATTTTACACTTGTTATAAGCAGTGAAAGTAGACATTGCATGCCTATCATGTTCGCTCTTCTGTTGGCAGAACAGGGCAAGTCAATAAGTCATGTCTACAGTACTTAGTCGCTACTAGATAAATAGGGTTAATATATTAGAGCGAGGAGCGCTTTCGTATATATTATGAAACCGCAGTACACATATATGATTTTCATTTATTCAAATTTATTGGCGGGTTTAACACGAACCAACATAATGACCTGCTCCCAGTTGGCTTGTTAGCTCAGTTTGTAGAGCACTGCACCGGTATCGCAGAGGTCATAGGTTCAAATCCCGTACGGACCTAAAAGTTTTTCAGGCCTTATTTCCACCTACTAGATAAGTAGGGTTTATTACTGCGAAGAACGCTTTCATACATTTTATGAAAGCGCAGTAAACATATATTATTTTCATATATTTACTGAGTCGTCGCCATCATAACGCATTCTAGTGTCAGTCAAAAATTATCTTCGGTTTTTAAATGTCATCCTTTCGCGGGATTTCGCAATACTCGTACTCGCTGGTTTCATAATTTGCCCGCTGACCAAAAATTACTGTTTACTCTTACCCTCGACGAACGCCTTCGATATAGCGTCACCCAATTGAAGTCGGGTGATGCTATATCGAAGGCGCTCGTCGAAGGTCGAACACACAAATTTATAGTACAGCGGTTAAATATAAAATATGTCATGTAAGCTGTACCACTTATTCCCAACGAAAAGTTCAAACCCGAAATGTGTAAGATCGCACTGAACAAAGTATAAAGATATACAAAAACTAATACAAATGTTTTCAGTGTGTTTGAGCTAATTTACAAGTTTGTCAATGCGCTAATAAACCTAGCAGTAACGTTTGAATTTTAGACGGTAGCTTCATCTCTTAAAAAGTAAAGTTTGAGAGAGATTCTCCTTGGAGCGTTAAGTCAATTTTTTAGTAATGTAATACGAAAAACTTGTCAACACTGAAACATCAAATGATTCGTAAAATAACGAACAAGATTTTCAGGAATTGTACACAGCCTAGCCTTAAGTCAGTCCCCTAGTCTTAAGTCAGTCCCACACTAGGAAGAATCTTCTCCAATATCAATTTACGTCACTAATCTGCAACGATTTTGTAAAATTAACTAAAATCTAGAATTAGGGTTCTAGATTTGCCATTCACATTTCTCTTTTCTGTATAGTTTTAGATATGCTTTTACTTATCAGATTATTAGACTTTGAATCTGTTCAGATTTGACTCCGTTATTTATAGTTTTCCAGACGCTTTGACAAAAAAAAAAAAGGAGTAGATGTGAGCCGAAAGGAAGTTATTTTGGATCGTTTTTTTACGCTGTTAATATTTTGTATTGTAGAGGATTTTATGGAAATTATTGCTAAATAAAATTACTCGAAAACCTCTTGTGATTTAACTCCTTTGGGTGCAATGCCTTCTTTACAAAGCATGTGGAACTTAAAAGGAGAAACTTCTCGAGCATATCCTCGAACTCGTCTCTTTTCCCATCGAAATAACCCAAAAAGTACTGGTTTTTAACAGAACAATTTTCAAGGTTTTCCTCAAGGAACTCAATCTCCGATTTGTTTAAAGACGATTGAATAGTCGCCGCCATGATTACGCATTTTAGTGTCTCACTGAAAAACTGTTTTCAGTTTTAAATGTCATCCTTTCGCGGGCTTTCGCAAATATTCGCGGGTTTCATAATTTCCCCGCTGACCAAACTTACCGTTTACTCTTACCCTATAGACGAGCGCCTTCGATATAGCATCGCCCATTGAAGTCCTCTTAAAAGCTGAAAATGGGAGGTTCTCAGTCTAACTTGCCTCCCCGCCCTCTTGGTTTTGAGTATATGTGCATAACTATTCGTCACCCGGATAAAATTCGCGTCATTCATGGTACAGATCGCGAAATTAGCATCCTCCGTCAAACCATCCAAGAAGCATGGCATAGAGGAATCCAAAGAGAATCATTCCTTCTTAATGGAGCTCATGAATTCAAGTTGAATGGATATCCATTTTCTCTGAATATCTCATCCAGCGATGCCGTACTTTCCCGGACGATGGCAGGTGCTCTCCTTCACAGACTATATCGTGATGGGTGGAAGCTGCTGGTTTCTAGTGACTTGACTAGAACAACAGAACTTACTACGTGGATTTTTAAGAAAGTATCGGTTACATTGTTGTCCTCCCAGCCGTTCATGGTTGTGGGCCTCAGCAGCACTGATACTTTAATGGTACTCAATGCACCTGCTGATCTTCATCAAACTTTCAAAGACATGGTCGAAAAATCATGGCCTTTTGGAATCCAAAGGTGGTCTTATGAGAACTTTGTGTTATTTATCAAGTTGAAAGGAACGCCTTGGCATCCAGACGGCGAGGAAACAGTTTATTCAAGAGTGCTTCTGCAAACACTTATTACTGATCTGCATGTGAGGCAATGGAGATTGTATGGAAATTCCAACCTTAAAAGTGGTACCAACACCTTCTTCTTTGAACACGACCCAAGTATTGCCTCAGGGCAGCCCTGCCCACCACACTTTACCATAAGCCTCAACAAGTATGACACTGTTAGGTTGATTGGAATTCCAGACAGCTTGACGTCTGCTGTGCGTGATGTCATCCAAACCAACTGGCCAAGAGGTATTCAAGAAGAATCACGCTACTCTTTGAGCTGGCAGTTTAAGCTGCGCGGAAATCCCTGGTGGGCTTCAGGTGAAGAAGCAGTAACCTCAAGATATCTGGTTCTGAAACTGATTGAAGCCATGCAGGCATATGGATGGAGCATTGTCACTAGTATTGACAGCTCAAGAAAACTGTCAGATAAGAGTTCCCTTCTTTTCAGACAGTCACAGCCAAGGCAGTCTCCAGTTTTCTGTATAAGTTTGAATGAGACAGACAAACTGCGACTAATAAATGCACCAGAAGACATTGCAAAGGTAAGGGCTTTAATAACACAAATCATTGTCTAGTAGACTTGTTTCTTGACTCTCTGGCAAGGCCTTCCCATCTACATAATCAGAGTGTAATAAATTTCCCCTCCCTATTGAGCCCACCTCCTCCCTCCTCCCTATCAACAAAAACTTTATCCAGATTAAAAATTCAGGCAAAATAGCTATTTTATTTTGTTATGACATTAAGCATTGTTACAGTACATAATAACACAAAATGATCTTATCAATACAATTATAGCACAGTATTTCATTTTGTAAACAACCAGCAGTGAATTGTGTACTAGGGTTAATACAGTTGAAGAGCAGAGAAAACACTCAGAGTGAGTTCAAGCAAATTAACTTTGGTTCTGAAAGAAGAAAGTAAATCACAATCATTTCTTGACAACAAGAGCCCTCAAACTTTGGTCTTACTTAAAACAAAAAGAGATTTCCAAAAGAGCTTTACTTAAACTCTTTAAAACATTTTAGTTTTTACTTGACCACACTCTACTGAGATGAAATGTGATAAATATACACTCAAAATACAAGGAACACTTTTTTCCATGTTTCCAGTTATTTCTGGTCAACTTGTGTTGACTGCTGTTAACTTGATCCTTTTCGTAGGGGCTATTCTTTTAGATCGTTGTTATCTTATTTTCGTTACAAAAAAGGTTTTAATTTGAGATAAATTGAGCAAATTGATCTCCTTGATTGAGTGCCTTGGAAGTTTTGGCCATCTAGTCTTCCTCAATTCTTTGGAGTATGTAGATTCATAATCTTCAAATTTTATGTCCTATCATAATACATACCACTTGTTGCATGTAACTGATACCGAAAAGAAGAGCTTTACCTATATATATCGTGCTGATCACATCACTTTGAATGTTACATTGGAATTTCTAAGTTTGGCACATTCAGAACTTTGGCGGGTGTTCTTTTATAATATTGTATAGATTTAGCCAAGCCTAAAAGCGGAGCTTGCATTTTTTTTTCCCATAAGTCTCAAGGGCACAACACCTTGCCCCAGCCAGGACTAGAACCCAGGTCATTTGATTCAGAGCCCAGTGCACTGACCACTGGACTACTGGACAAAGCCGTGGCGTTGGTGTGCCTGCTGTACAGTTGACCGCACATGCTAAAAGTAGTACCTTGTATGGACGCCTGTACGGTTGCAAGTCCAAATTTTTTTGGCTGGATGGGTTACTACTATCATTTTGTATAATTGTGGGGCTTTGCTCTGCGAGCTCCACTATTAATTAGCTATTTTGATTATAATACAGTTCTTACAGGAGGGCCTGCATATCCCATTCAAACATGACTGCAAACCTGTTTAAAAGTATCACAAAATAATGCTTTTATAACTTTCTTTTTGAATTGATGCTTAGAAATGTCAAGATGTGATTCATGCTCAGTATGCTCTTGGTATTCAGAGAGTGCAGCGCTATGGAAATAGTCTTGAATTTAAACTACTGGGTAACCCATGGGGAGATGGAATAAGTGGGCATGATGGAATCCATGGCAGAAGTCTGATGTGCCACCTGGTCCATGTATTGGCAAACCATCACTGGAGGCTTGTCACTTCAGCAGATGTGTCAGCAAAGTACGTCCACCGTGACAAAGCTCCTGATTATCCAATAGATGTGGACAGCTTATTCTTCACGTTCGAGCCAACTGCTGTACAACCATCAGCACCACCACTATTCTTTCCTGGGTATTCTCAACCATCTGCACAGCCTCCTCCTTCATATGGCTTTCTTCAGCAAAATGCTCCTCCACCTTATGACCCACCAGCCTATGGTGCTCAATTTTCTTAGATTAAGGCTCAGAGCCTAATATGTAACATACAAGGTCATGTAGCTGTGGTTAAAACCAACTAATCTGTCGAACAAATCTCTTGATCTCCCCTACAGTTTACTTTGTCTCATATATAAGACCATGTGAATTTGGATGATTTTCAATGAAACCAAACTCCAGATTATATTAATGATCTTCTGTCTATGAAAACCAAATCCAACTATTCTCTTTGTTCGTCCTCACAGTTTCTTCTGTCAGGTCCCAGAGTCAACTGCTCTACATTTGGGGGTCGTGCTTTCACCCACACTGCACCGGTTCTATGGAACTCTTTACTGCAGACTATTAGATCTAGTAGTAGTATTTCTGTGTTTAAAAAAAGACTGAAGACTTTTCTTTTTAAAAAGGCTTTTAATTTGTAACTTGTGGTCTATTTGAGATATATTCTTACTGTACAGCACTTTTGAATATTGACCAATAGTTGAAGTGCTCTATAAATATATTATTATTATTATTATTATTATTATTATTATTATTATTATTATTAAGTTGTTTGTGTGTGGGTCTCCAGTGCCCTGGATTATATGAAATAATGTATTTAACATACCAATTTTCATGTTTAAGTAGTGGTATTGAAGATAAGATTAATTAATGAATCAAAGAAAATAAATCACTCTTATAATGATATAGAAAGATAATGGACAATAGAGAGATACCTAATACCTATGTCAAGCTTAATGCAGCAGGTTGATCGCCAAGTCAGAGGCAAAAAAAATGTAAATATTGTAATCTGACATTATAAAATAGTCACAAAAATTGTTTAATACAGGGTATATCTATTTTTTCATTTCCTCAAAGTTACAGCTGTATATTAAGGTTGTCTCTCTAGTTTTCCTGAGGGAACTCTATACTTATGTTCCCTAGCAGATTATGTTAAATACACTATAGCTAATTCTTGCAGAAGGAAAGTACAATGTAATGTGATTGTGTTCTGCATTTCTCGTTTCATGACTGTGAATGTAAACTACTGACCTAGAAAATTTATCAAATTAGAAGGCACTCTCTTGTTGTGATATTTTAACAAAGAAAACTGGAATACATTATGTAATAAGTGCCGGAGTCAAATGATCATCAAATGCAGAGGAAGTTTGATTCACATGATTCTTTTTTGTCTGTGGGCTACCGATTTAGGTATTCTGTGAGTTTTACATGAGAAAAGAACCTGTTTGCATGTAAACAAGCATTCTTTCACTTCCCTGACGTAATTGGTCATGGGCCATTTGTAACCTTTGTCCTTAATTTATCTGCAAAGCAACAAAGACCGTACACAATGCTTCCTTTGTCTTGCCAACGTTCCCATCTTTTACACATGGCAAGGACACAATGAATCCGAGATAAAGCTTTTGTACATTCTTGATCCAAATCAGATTAAGAAAATTTTGGAAGCAATGCCAGCTCCAATTTAAGTTACAAGTGTTAGGGTGGCATTTCCTACCTCATCCCAGGGCATTTAAATGAGATTTTGTCAACTTTTCTTTTCCAGATACCTAATGCTTTAAGGCAAATGTAAGAGCAATTCACCTCAATATTAGAAAAGAAAAGAAAGAAAAAACCTCGAATTCTTCTGCATCATCTTGAATCATTCTTCGCCTCTGTGGTTGATTGATTGCCTTTTACGAATGACCAGGTCTCAATAATTGCTTGCTTTACGGCTTCCATGAAAAGAATTTTTTTTACGTATCAGCTCAGGGAAAACAGCTGCTCCACCTGGACCGCCACCCAGTTAGCCCAATGGATAGTGTGCTGGACTGTTGTGCAGGAGGTCGAGGATTCAAGCCCCGGCTGGACCAACACTCAAGGTCTTAAAATAATTGAAAAGAATTTGCTACCTTTCTATAACATCAAGAAATGGTTAGATATTCTAGTCTTCTCGGATAGGGACGAATAAATGGAGGTCCCGTCTCCTGCAGGGTTGGTGTAGGAGACGTTAATTTCCCACACACACGAGATTACTGTGATGGATGTCCTCCTGGGGTGGGTAAAAAAGGAGTTAGGTGTCAATTGGAACGAAAGTTCTGTTCCTTTCTCCTACCATTCTCGTGCCGAATAAATTAAATTCTGAATTCTTATAGAATTTTTCTTCCCAATCTTGCTATCTTTTTCCAGTTTCTTTTCAGACAACATAATAATAATTTAATATTTATATTACGTAAATTAACATGTGGATATGATCAGTGGATATGATCACAACACTTTTCGGTGGACTTTGGCCGGACTGCATCAACAGTTTACAAACAACCGAAGGAAACTTATTTGAAGATGCCCCCTTCCCCCCCCCATTCCCAGTAAACGGGCCAGACAACATCACAGTAATCTCGTGAGTGGGTTCTTTAATGTCCCCTGCCTAACCAAATTAACTAGCGCTCTGAACAATAGACCCTTTCAAGGTTAACGCCGCCATTTTGCCGGGGGTGCAAAACTGTTGGGGCGAGCGCAAAATGAAAAAAGTCAGGAGATTGATGCTCGATAATTTGAGGAAGGCTGGCATTCTGCAATTTCTATGAATTACGAAGTAAAGATACCTAGCAAAAGATGTTGCCGATTAAACGTGAAGGGTTCAGGCTCGCCGAGAAGTGAAAAATCTTATTTTTAGTTTTTCATACAAATGCTTTTAAATTTTCCCGGAAACGGCGGTTTGGTTTTAGAGACAAATATATGGAAAATCAAAATCTTAATTTGCGGCTTTTTTCGCGAGACTTCATTTCTCAAATTTGATCGTTAAACTGGTAAGTCTGGTATCTTTAGTTTGTAATACATAGAAATTGCACGATGTCAACCTTCCTCAAATTATCGAGCATCATTTTCTCAACTTTTCTCATACATATTCACTGTACATTTTGCGTTCGCCCCGGCAGTTTTGCACCCCCGGCAAAATGGCGGCGTTAACCTTGAAAGGGTCTATTGAGCTAGCCGGGAGGCGGACCCAAGGTCTCGTAAAAGTTTGAGTAATGGTTTGCCAAACGTTTTCACACATTATAATTAGATCTTAAGGGCGGGGTCACTAGAGTGAATTCAAATTTCTCAAATTTTTCGCAAACCAAAAACTGGCATAATTTTCGCTCTTTCTTAATTTTGGAAGCTATCGCATCAAAGTTGTCCTTTGACCAAAACTTCGCTGAGTGATTCATACGTCAATCACAAGCCCATCTCGCTCGAAAAAGAGATGGAAAAAATTCTTACACGAATTGCTAGGAAGAACTGATCCTTTTTTCTGCCGATCTCAGCTTTGCTTTTGGATTGACACTTGCGCTACTGGTCTCCTACTTGTGCTGGCTCCAATGCTTGTAAGGAAGAATTTCTCATTGAAGCCATATCTTCTCCAAATTGCTGCCAGTATAGGCATACTGGTATTTCGTGGACTGGACTGGACTGGACTAGTAAAACGCGGACTAGTAAAGCGCAGACTAGTAAAACGTGGACTAGTAAAACGCGGACTAGTAAAACGCGGACTAGTAGAACGCGGACTAGTAAAACGCAGACTAGTAAAACGCGGACTAGTAAAACGCGGACTAGTAAAAGGTGGACTAGTAAATCGAGGACTAGTAAAACGAGGACTAGTAAAGTGCGGACTAGTAAAACGCGGACTAGTAAAAGGTGGACTAGTAAAACGAGGACTAGTAAAACGCGGACTAGTAAAACGCGGACTAGTAAAACGCGGACTAGTAAAACGCGGACTAGAAAAACGCGGACTAGTAAAACGCGGACTAGTAAAACGCGGACTAGTAAAACGCGGACTAGTAAAACGTGGACTAGTAAAACGCGGACTAGTAAAACGCGGACTAGTAAAACGCTGACTAGTAAAACGCGGACTTAACAACAACAACAAAACAATTTCATACGAAGGCGATCACAAGACTTAATGGCGAGCCAATTCAGTGAGTGAAAATCCCTCTTTGATCTTTAAGCTACAAATGGGTTTGACATGCGCCAGATACAAACGATTTTATAAGTTTAGGCTAACAAAGAAAATTTTATTCAGCAGCAGTTCAAAATCTTAAAATACACTTTCGTCGTAAATTTCACGGCAGAAACGCAGGAATTCGATGAATAAAAGTCGCATTAAATCTCCTTGTGTCTAGGTAGAAAGTCTCATTGACTTCAGCTTTTCGGTGGAAGAAACACCGATTTACACACGCCATTACAGAAAACAAACAAGCAGACTGACAACTCCAAAACACATATCTGCATTCACTTACAATTTGACTTTCCGTGACATTTTAAAACGGAACAGAGGTAACTCTTCGAAGATTAATCGTTGTTGGAAATAAAAAATACTTTCCGTAAGATCTCTGTTTTTCTCTTTACGAGAAAATCGTCGCATGTTCAGTTTACTCGTGTGTGTTTGTCACACCAGTACTGCTGTTTCTTCAAAAGCGTATGCTTCTTTCCTCTTCAATTGACAGGTGTCTTACTTTTCAAAAAATGTTTGAAAATTTGTTCGGAAGCCTTTTAACAACCTTTACAAATAAAAATGTTTCAGCGAAAGCTTTCTCTTTAATTCGAATAACATTTGTTTTCTTTATAACTCACTCGCTATCAAATTGTTAAGTTCAAGGAGGATATTCCCGTAATTAAACTCGTAATTGTAGTCCTAAATCATTCGGGTTCTTCAAATTAAAGAGAAAACTTTCGCCGAAACATTATTTGTAAAGGTAGTTAAAAGGCTTCCGAACAAATTTTCAAACATTTTTTTGAAAAGTAACTGTCACGATGTGACACCTATCAATTGAAGAGGAAAGAAGCACATGCTTTTGAAGAAACAGCAGTACTGGTGTGACAAACACACACGAGTAAACTGATCATGCGACGATTTTCTCGTGAAGAAAAAAACAGAGATCTTACGGAAAGTATTTTTTATTTCCAACAACGATTAATCTTCGAAGATTTACCTCTGTTCAGTTTTAAAATGTGACGGAAAGTCAAATTGTAAGTGAATGCAAATACGTGTTTTGGAGTTGTCAGTCTGCTTGTTTGTTTTCTGTAATGGCGTGTGTATATCGATGTTTCTTCCACCGAAAAGCTGAAGTCAATGAGACTCTTTCTACCTAGACACAAGGAGATTTAATGCGACTTTTATTCATCGAATTCCTGCGTTACTGCCGTGAAATTTACGACGAAATAAACAATTTTTAATACAAGAGAAAATTCGAGTCTCCAGATGAGAAATTTACGGCGAAAGTGTATTTTAAGATTTTGAACTGCTGCTGAATAAAGTTCTTTCTTTGTTAGCCTAAACTTATAAAATCGTTTGTATCTGGCGCATGTCAAACCCATTTGTAGCTTAAAGGTCAAGAGGGATTGTCACTCACTGAATTGGCTCGCCATTAAGTCTTGTGATCGCCTTCGTATGAAATTGCTTTTTTTGTTGTTGTTGTTGTTGTTGCTAAGTCCGCGTTTTACTAGTCAGCGTATTACTAGTCAGCGTTTTACTAGTCCGCGTTTTACTAGTCCGTGTTTTACTAGTCCGCGTTTTACTAGTCCGCGTCTTACCAGTCTTCGTTTTACTAGTCAGCGTTTTACTAGTCCACGTTTTACTAGTCCATGTTTTACTAGTCCTCGTTTTACTAGTGCAGTCCAGTCCAGTCCAGTCGAGTCCAGTCCAGTCCAGTCCCCCCAATACTATATGCCGCCAGTATAACCGTACCCAAGGTACGGTGGTAATCATCTTTATTGAGGAAACTTTTTCATAACAGATATGGTTTTCAAAAAGGACCTCGAAACTAGATATATATAGTAGAAACAAGAAAGCAATAAAATTGCAAAGAGATTAAAAGGATAAAAAAAATGCATAAAAGTCACAGATATTTGAATAAAGCGGCGCTCGGTGGTTTAAAACCAATCTCTAGAGACACAGGTAACAATGGTGAAAGGAACAAATGCTGGTGGACTGACAAAAGGAGCCAATGAGATATCTATTGTTTACGTCCAAAATCATGGCGGCAATGACGTAACGTGATCGTTTTCACGTGACGTCACATCATTTCCGGTCGCCATATTTGTGTAATACATGCAGGGTAATATATGCAAATAATAAGCACATCAACAATTTCTGCCTGTAAAAATGAATACTACAGCAACGGAAGCAAAATTAAGTGCCAATACTGATATCATTATCCATCCTCCTCTTTCTGAGTACGCCAAGAAGCTAGAACCACGAGAAAGGCAGCGTTATTTGGAAAAAATTTCGGCGATTGAGATCCATCCAGTCCTTTTTTAGAGTAAGAATTTTCAACCAGACTGCTTGCCTCCAGTTGAATCTACAGATCTACTTTTCTATCTGGTTTTGGAGACGAGCTTCTACACGCAACAACAGTTTAAGGCTTTCCGAAGCCTGGAAGCCAACAATCAGATGGTTTCGGGATTTATAACCTGCGTAAAAGGCCACATAATCGCAAACAAATTTGTTGTGTTAGTCAAGGTGAGACAAAGAATGAATGACTCTTTGATCCCTATCTGGATTATAGCAGAAAAGGAGGGGACAATTTTATCCGCTCATTGCCTAGGTTGTGAGGCCGGGCTAGCTGAATCATGCTCGCATATTGCAAGCGTTTTATTTTACGTAGAAGCGTGGACAAAGATAAATGGAAAACTTGCTTGCACGCAAACTCTTCCGATTGCGTGCCGACCTAAACAAACATTCTTGAGTCAAACAACAACAAACATATGAAACATATGTGTGAACTGCGGTATGAGATGTATATGAGAACGATCCTTCGCAGTAAAGCACTATTTGAGCAATAGGTCTGATTTTCACTATTGCTCAAATAGTGCTTTACTGCGAAGGATCGTTCTCATATACATCTCATACCGCAGTTCACACATATGTTTCATATGTTTGTTGTTGTTTGATTTATCATCTACGGGTTTATATCGAATTAATTTGATGGCCTGCTCCCAGTTGGCTTGTTAGCTCAATTGGTAGAGCGCTGCACTAGTATCGCAGAGGTCAGTGGTTCGAGTCCCGTACAGGCCTGAAATTTTTTTCAGGTCTGATTTTCACTATTGCTCAAATAGTGCTTTACTGCGAAGGATCGTTCTCATATACATTCTTGAGTCAGTTTGTATGCCTTTCTCTGTGGGCTTATCTAGACTTTCTGCTTCGCTACCTTCGAAGTTTAACTGATCTAAACTTTGCTGCCCCGATTCGCTAAATTTGAAAAACTTCTCCTCCCTCTCGGACTCTAGTACTTTCACCCTTTTGGCAAACGCCGGCTTCTTCACCAATTCGCGTTCCCTCGCCCTCTTACTTCTTTTTGCTGCTTGTTCTCGATCCGTACGGCCAGTCTCCTTATTATGTCCTAAATTTAGAGTTGGGACCCAATCAATGTTAAATTTATCCCATGATTTTGCGGCCTTCCAGAAACAAAGTGTTTCTCACACACGCGATCGTTTTCCAAAATAGTATCGGTGAGATCGTCTCTGCTAATAGCAGAAATCCAGCGCGATCTTCTTTCTGCTGACAATTCTCCGGCTTCATTTCCTTGATTTTCAATTATCGCAGGTACTTTGGCAAAATATAATCCTTTATTCCTTCCACTTCTATTTCCACAGCCGACAATCAAGCACAAAACCATCTTCTTTCAAAGGACGCAGTAGATTTGCATGCGATATCTGTACACAAATATGGCGGCGTAGCAACAGTTGTCAGGGTTTTGGTCACGTGAGTGAAAACGATCTATTCGTTTACCAAGAAAGAAAAAGTGCCAGATCCTGCCATCGCATCGTATTTTTTTCCCGGCAAATTTTTATCCAGAAATATCTTACATGTCGTGACAGCTAAATGGTTGAAGAAACAGAAATGTTTGTTCTGCCAAAATTTGGAAGCCCCCGGGTCCTTTGAGCGAAAATTTGGCGCTTTGCAAATTTGCCGGGCAAGTTTTTCAAATTAGGTGCTGCATTTACTTTGCAGATTTATCACGAAACAAAAAAAGATCTAGTGTGGGACCCGGGCCTTAGCTACCACACGTGAAAAGGTAGGTACGACTCAGGTAAAAGTACTTCAAAGTATAGTAGCAATTACGATGAATATATGAAGTTCATTTATTTTGAACTGCGGTTATAGATACGTATGATGCACGATCCTCGCAGTAGAGAGCGCTATTTATGCAATAGCGAAAATCAGACCTGAAAAAAATCAGGCCTGTACGGGATTCGAACCACTGACCTCTGCGATACTAGTGCAGCGCTCTACCAATTGAGCTAAGAAGCCAACTGGGAGCAGGCCGTTAAGTTGATTCGTAATAAACCCGTGATGATAAATCAGATACGATGAATATATGAAGTTCATATATTTTGAACTGCGGTTATAGATACGTATGATCCACGATCCTCGCAGTAGAGAGCGCTATTTATGCAATAGCGAAAATCAGACCTGAAAAAAATCAGGCCTGTACGGGATTCGAACCACTGACCTCTGCGATACTAGTGCAGCGCTCCACCAATTGAGCTAACAATCTCTACTGCGAGGATCGCGCATCATACGTATCTATAACCGCAGTTCAAAATATATGAACTTCATATATTCATCATATCTGATTTATCATCACGGGTTTATTACGAATCAACTTAACGGCCTGCTCCCAGTTGGCTTGTTAGCTCAAGTGGTGGAGCGCTGCACTAGTATCGCAGAGGTCAGTGGTTCGAATCCCGTATAGGCCTGATTTTTTTCAGGTCTAATTTTCGCTATTGCATAAATAGCGCTCTCTACTGCGAGGATCGTGCATCATACGTATAGTAGCAATAGAGACACGGTGCAAAATTTACCCGGGTTGTCAAAATTCAAACTTAAGATGAGTGCTCTTCACAGAGAAAAAGCTTATAAACGTAAAAGAGTTTGTTTGTCGCCGGCTACCCGAAAACAGTTCTTTGTTAATGGATTAGCGACGAAAATAGGAATTAACCGTGAAACGTTTTTGACAGCCTAATTTGTTCCTCATATCCCAAGAGAGTACCTGAAGTAAAATTAAGTCATTTTAACCAAAGGATAACGGAACGGATTTGTAATTTATTCAGAATGACGAATTAAACTTTCTCATTTCGGTAGACTGATAGTTTGGCTTGTGTAATTTCGGGAGATTTTTCGCGTACAAGTTACAGAAGGTTTCTTTAGAACTTCCTTGCTACCAAAACACTAGATTGTTTGCACGAATTACTCGCCTCCGTCATGTTGTACTCTTTGACAAGAGACGCTTGTTATGGAAATTGTTTCAGAAATAATCATCGCTGAATTGACTTTCAGCGGAACACTGTCACTTTTTTCATTTCACGCATGATGAAGACTCCTCGGTCCCGAAGAGTTGGACGAAGCAAATACGGACGGAAACTTGGTAAAATCTCCTTGGATACCGAGACTGGTGTTAATGATAGTTTTGGTAAAGAACTAAATGAAATTCCAGGACACTTCATCTACAACGAAGAAAACGATGCAATCCAACAGGTTTTAAAACTGCCAGATATTTTTGTCAACGATGGCACTGAACACAAAGAAGGAAACAAACATGATTTAAGTTTGCCACCTATCAACGGGGAAGACAAAGGCTCTAACGAGTATAGAAAACATAACAGCGGCCAAACAAAGCTACCAAAAATTAAGACTGAACCACGAAATAACTCTGTTACGCAATCATGTTGGTTAGAAAGACACGATGTGTCTTCTATTAGCTGGAAAAAGGCTTTAGATGTTTTAGACGATAAAGCCCGAGATTTTGCCGGAAAACATCACAAACGACCCAAAAGAGATACAACTGAACAAAGCAGAAAAGAAGTTGTAAAGAAGAGTTGAAAAGATCATCAGTTGTACATATATCAGTTCAAGTATTCTAAACACAACTTCATAAGTTGCGTATTTTTTTGTTTCCCAAGTTGGAAATTACGACGAACACTATTTCCGATTGATACCACATTCAATAAACACAAAACTTTTTGACGACAATCGGTAAATAGACCGGTTCACGCTCTTGAGTGCATGCTGGGTAATTAGGGCAAGCAAATCCAAAATGGCGGACACGCTCGGCTACACTCTTTTGCTTGATCTGAATACTTAATGAATATCGGCTTTGTTTCAGAACTGGTCGCAATTTTTAGTATTGACAGTTCAAGATAAAAGTCACAGCTACATTTTGAGCTCTGTATTTTCGATTTTAATGCGTCAAAAAATAAGATATATAATGGTTAACTACCGATGTTGTGTTGGAGGTTGTAACAACGACTCAAGATATCCAAAAAAGATAGTGAAACGGTCACATGTCGAAAATCTTCGCTGGCATTTTATTCCGAAGGATCCAAAGAAAAGAGCCCAATGGATTGCCAGCATATCCAAAGGACTTGTTGGATTCGAACCCGGCAACTACAAGACTGTTTGTTCGAATCACTTTCAATATGGAAAGCCAACGTACTCCTCACCAACTCCAACTTTGTATATGGTGCCAAGTGACTCTAACAAACCTTCACCCAAGAAAAGAAAGCTTGTGGCAAGACACGAAGTTGTCTCTACTGCTGAGGCATCCAATAACTCAAGCTTCAAAGAAGAAGGAACTCAATGCTTGATAATAAATCCGCTAACATACGGAAGTATGAAGTTTGCTGATTTAACAACAGAGCAAGATGTCCAGCGTTTCACTGGATTCCCTAACGTAGAAACATTTCAATTGATGTTTAATACACTCTTTGAAAAAGCCATGTGTATGCACTACTGGAAAGGAGACAAAGAAAGTGCTTTGAAGGACACCACCAAGCCCAGGTCAAATAATGTACAGAGAGCTCTAACCTTGGAGCAAGAGTTTTTGCTAACCATGATGCGAATCAAGCTAGGACTCTTTGTATTTGATCTGGCTTTAAGGTTCAAAGTTTCCGAGGCGACTGTCAGCTCTGTCTTTACCACTTGGGTTAAGCTGATGTCTAAAGAATTAAAGTGGATGATTTCCTGGCCAGATAGGTATTTAATTCAAAGAAATATGCCTGATATGTTTCGACGATATTACAGAAAGTGTAGAGTCATCATTGACTGCACAGAACTATTCTCTGAAACCCCATCAAGCTTAGAGAATGCGGCAATGTGTTGGTCAAATTACAAACAACACTACACGTTAAAGTTTTTGATAGGGATAACACCAAATGGCCACATATCATTTGTCTCTGAGACCTTCAGTGGGAGGTCATCTGATGTTTTTATTGTAGAAAACAGTGGTTTCTTAAACTATCTTCAGCCACATGACCAAGTTATGGCAGACAGGGGATTCAAGATTCATGACCTGTTAGCATACTACCAATGTTCTCTAACAATTCCACCCTCCAAGCATTCCAATCTCCAGATGTCAGGTGCTGATGTTAGGAACACATCACTTATTGCTAATGTACGGATTTATGTCGAGCAGGCTATCAAGCGAATTAAAGACTTTGCTATGTTAAAGCAAGAAATTCCCATTAGCATTCTTTCCCATTTGGATGACATAATCATCATTTGTGCAGCAATATGTAATATGAAAAAGCCTTTGAGTACATAGATTTCATTTCATCAATTATGTTTGCATTTTGTACCAGTCCAAAATGTTCCCATTCAATTTTCTCACAGGTTATAAGCTATGGTAGTCAAGTTTATTTACACATCTTCTAGAATACAATTCCTTTATGGAATTACACAAACATGTTTGTATATAGCTACAACAATGTTCAAACAATAACTTTGAAACTTTAGTAATACTAAATACTATAATGTTTTGGTTTCATCCGCACTATTTTGTACTATTTAGTAGTTTGTTGAGGTCATATTGCTTCCACTCTATAATTTTAATCATTATCTATTGCTTGTTCATTGCAAAATCTGCAAATGAATGTTGATTCTTGTTCAAAATTTGAGCAGGCCCAGTGAAACCATAGCATACAACATTCACACTGAACACTGTTTTCATCATCACATTCAATTTCATCTGGCTCAAGACAGGGTTTTTCACAGACAGCACAATAATAAATAGGCCTAGTACCTAGCAACACCCTAGCAACATAAGTCTTGAAAAAAATTGTTAGATTTGGTATGATATCTTGCCACAGTTTTAAATCAAACTCAATAATTTCAATATGAGCACCACTAAGTGGAGTCCAAACAACAAAAAAGGTTTTAGGACATCCTGTTAGGGCCATTTGTCCTTGTATCTGGTAATAATAACTGTGGGTTCTCTTGAGCATGATATTCCCATTCACTAATTCTAGATAAGTTGTATTGTTCCAATGCTCATCAAATTTCATGTCTGCAAGTGAGTATGGACATTTATACTCAATACAAGAATGACCACAGCAATCGCAGTGAAAAATACCATCTGGGGTAGCTCCCACAAAAGGGTAAGTTTTAGATATAAACAAGCCACAAGTCTGAAGCTTTGCATTTTTGTGTTTTTTGGATTCTTGTGCAAAGAATGATGCAGCAGCATCTCTCTCATGTTCTCTTCCCCATTTAATGGCAGGTATCATTGACAGATCGGTACAATCTAAAATTCGCTCAAGAAGAGGTGTTACTTTGCAATTTGGCTTTCTTTTTCTAAGAATTGTTTTTGTCTTTGTGTATACTTCATGAAAATGAGATGCAGTTATTCTACCTTTTCTTTGCTCTTTCCATATACTGGAGTTAGCCTGATCCCTTGTGGCCTTTTCTAATTCTTTAATGCTACTGTCATTGAAAGATAATTGTTCCAGAAATTGTCTCACTAATTCATCAGCATCTACACCATTGTTTTTAGAGGATATATCATCAGCTATAATTTGTAGTGATGGGGGAACATCATCAGAAGTTGGTGGTGCATATGAAATATGGATGACAGCATCAGGATTTATGTTTCGAAGAGAAGCTAGAAACTTTTGCTTGCTTTCTTCGGTAACAACCCTCAAGGATTCTGGCCGAGGATCAAAGTTCTGTTTTTCCTTGCTATTAATAGCATAACTTGGGTTTTCTTTGACTACCTTGTGGCTTTGGAACACCATGTCCTTTAATTTCATGGGTTGGATGTCTTTCTTGCTAGTATTATTCCACACACATGCCTTATCTGTGCAGGAAGGATCTGTGAAACCTTTCTGGTTGGCAAACTCAACTTTATATAAAAGGGCTATGACATGATTACAGCACTGACTGTATCCAGCTGTACAGCTACAATATGCCCCAAGAATTTCACCGGGAGATTTACAAATTATCCACACTTTATGAGGTTCTTCGCGAATTCTTTGAGATGGAGTGACAGATGCAAACAACAGAACTTTGTCTTGTCCATGAATTGTTTTTGAGTATACAGTGTGCACAAAACCACTTTTAAAGTATGAATACGCTTTTCTGATTTTATATTGACCAATATAGTCAGTGTCGAAAGCTTTTTTTCCAAGTATAAACGAGAATATTTGACCAATGTTTGTATGCGGCCACTTTGTTACACAGTCCTCCCAATCGACCATGGATAACGGATCCTTTATACCGCATGTGCGTAGTAGTTCTACATGTTCATTTTGTAGTGACTTGGCTTGGCTTTCGGCCGAATCTCGAATAGGCGTTTTATGTTCAAAAGCTACCAAAGCACGAGCAGCAAGATCCGAGTGTGTCCCTCCAGAGGGCAAACCTCGCTGTTTAAGATAAAACTGCAATTCCCCACATGAAAGTTCCAAAAAATCTTCGAGGTGCGTGGCCATGATCGTGTTGTTGGGATATTGAACTGTCAACGACTTTTGAGCGAGATGGCAATAACATAAAGAGCTCAAAATGTAGCTGTGACTTCTATATTGAACTATAAGTATTCAGATCGAGCAAAAGAGTGTTGTTCGTATCCGCCATTTTGGATTTGCTTGCCCTAATTACCCAGCATGCACTCAAGAGCGTGAACCGGTCTATAGCAGCAGTCATTCTTGTTCCCAACTTATCAAAACAAAAGACATTAATGAAGATTTATAATTGCCTACAAAATATCCATGACAGCAACATAGATGAAAAGTACACTCTCTAAAATATTAGCGGGCATCAAAGTCACCTATTTACTTAGTCATGGAAGATTAAGTTATGGAGTCACTTGCCGTTCGACAGATGACTCTCAATTAAACTCATACATATCAGTGGGATCAGGATGCCCCATCTTTCACGCATTTTATAAATCCTTCCTTTTTTTAAATTTAAGAGGCAACTTTTTTCATCCCAACACTAAAAGGCTACCAACAGACCACTTCGGGAATATGCGGAAAAGCAATCAACTTCGTTTAACTGCTTTCTCTCAGGCTGTTTTTAGTACCGTGTTCACTGCATCAGACTCTTATCATCATTTCACATAAGAGAATTGTGTAAATTATCTGGCACAGGAAGGAAACCGACTTTATCTATTCACCTGGCTACGAACTTGTGTTTCGGTACTAAGTTTGTAAGAAACTGCGTGCAATAAAATAACAAAATTAGAGATTGCAAGTCGAGGATGTATCAGAGATATCTTCAGTTCGACCTGAACACCGCTGAATAATCACCTATGATCGTTAAAGTTGCTATTCTCGCCACAAAAACCAATTAAAACGTTGGCTAAATATATATTCAAAATGATCAAGGAAAGTTTTTTTTTTTAATTTGTTCCTTTTTTCTGCTCTTTCATAATGGTAATAGCCAAGCTGTTAATTCTGATCAATAGTTCGGTAAATATATTTCAATGCACTTTGACGAATTGTCGATAACAAGTAAAAATAGAATTAATACAACTATGATGTCTGTGATCCTGGCATAATTTTACTTCTTCACGAGCCTACGGAGTTTCTCCCTCTTGTTTCTGTTATAGTGCTTCTTCCACGGTTTATAAGGCATGCCTGCATTACCCTCTTGTGCCGGGATTGCCGCCCCATATTGGCTTGATTCTGTGGCGTGAAAACCTCGCGTAAACCAGCGAACTTGCCCCTGCTTAAAAAAAAAAAAAAAAAAAAAGATTTTTTGCTATTGTAATTCTTACTTTCTCTTGTGGCTGTAATTTGTAACGGCGCCTCATCTCAATCAATCAATCAACTTTATTTAACGAGAGGGTAACACGGGACAGTGCTTCAACTGAGTAACTAGTGGCCCTCAAATCTCTTTTCTCATCTCTTTTCTCATCTCTTTTCTTATTCTTTCTTAGTAACTTACAACGCTCTCCTACTTATTCTGTTGTAATCTATAATGAAATGACAAATGGTCTGCGGAGTGGGAAGAGCAGTTACATGATCTCTGCTCAACAAATTACCTGCTTAAAGAAATTCTTGTCCACATCACTCGTCTAAACGTGAGACAATAATTGGTAAGTCAGAGGTCATCCATTAAGATAAACTTAAGATATGATTAAAATACGACAAGGAAACATTACTAAACAAACTGAAAGATAATTAGAGAATCACTTCATTTTGTTCAAAATGTCTTTATTCACTTTCAGACTAATGACCAGGCACTTTCAAATGCGCTCGTGCACGATGTAAAACGTGTCCTTTCATTCACAACACTGAGAAAATATCGGGACCCAAACGATCCATTAAGATCACCGATCACTTTACGTGCACCTCCGCCAATGTAATCTATTGCATAACTTGCACTTATTGCAAAAAGATTTACATCGGCGAAACAGGCAGAGGACTAGGTGACCGATTCCGAGAACACCTTCGCGACGTGGAGAGGAATGACAAGGAAACATCGAAACCAGTCGCTAAACATTTTAGTTTACCTAATCATTCTAAGCAACATATGGCAATCTGCGGTCTTTCCTTACACTTAGGTAGCACGGAAAGCCGGAAAACTCTTGAACAAAAGCTCATCTTTCAAACCGGCAGTCTAAATCCCACAGGTATCAACGAACGCTTTTCATTCCACTAATTTATTCGTGCTTTTCTCGTTGCCATGTTCCCACCAATAACGTTGCTCCATTTTCTGCCTTTAAAAGCACAACCCACAATTCCTCTATTCACTCCGACGAAGGGCTAACGCTCGAAACGTCAGCTTTTATAATCGTAACGGTGGCCAATTTACCATTTCAACTTTGTTGATATATTGAAATTATTTCGTTAACCCCACCGACGCAGCCCTAAAAAGTTTCTTTGGAAACTATCAGCCTTTATTTATTCACTATCCACTGGTATTCTGCATAGCCTAGAAAGCAGTTCCTCTTTCCCAGCCTAAGTCCAACATGTGTGTTAAAAAAAGTTAGCTATAAAAGGTCGGTAGCGTAAACTCTGCGAGCGGTGACCGGGAGTCAACGCCGCGCAAACTGACAGAGGTGATTCTTTTTTCGCTGAATTTCATTGCATCACGTGACAGACGGCGCTGAAAAAAGACGGACTGGTCTTACTCTTTTTGCTGCGTATCCAATTTTCTATCGACTGTTTTTTTTTTGTTTTTTGTTTTGGAAGTGCCGTTACACTGACATCACTCGGGTGTGCTTATTTCGAAACCAGATAGTAGCCTTCCTTACCAAGACTTCGTGCTTCCCTCGCCAATTCCTTGAGTCTGTTAATGTAAACTAATTTCGTCTTCGCATTCTCTTTGAAAATAGCACAGGCTTCAAAATTTGAGTGATAAGTAGTTACCACTGAGCTGCTCTCAAACATTTACCCAGTCGAGACACATTGAATCATTTCTCCCGCTAACTTTTTTGTTCGTTTTTTTAATTTGTTGCGTTCTGGTCTCTTTTTTGGTTTGTTTTGTTTTGTTTTGTTTAATATTTTGTAGTAGAAATTATTACTAATTTTTTCACTAAAAGATAGTTTGAAGCAACATGGACAACTAACTTTCATTTTTCAAGGCAAACATCACAATCGCAACCCAAGCTATTTTGGTAATTTTTTGGATTTTTTTTTAACTCGACAACCTTCACTGCACGCGTACCTGTTTCAGAGCTCTCTGCTTGGCTTGCTTATCTTTCCCTTCAATGTCAGCAACGCTCTGCAGTTTGTATCCAATCTTCTGAAATTCACTTTCGTGCTGTCCAGGAGGTGCAATGCAATAGAGAAGTTTGCCCTGCATGCGATAAAAACACCTCAGAACAAAGCTTTCCTTTATGAGGATACACCACATTAGTGTTGTGTAAGAAGAAGGCAAGACAACTTAACGATAGATACCATCAGCTGAATCACTTACCTTAACATAATCCTTGAGCACATATCGAGCTGACCTGGATTCATCCGGAATACCATGTGATGTCATAAAACCTCTGGTATCTGAGAAAAAATTTCCCACATTCATTACGTCATGCTCTCTTTTGTTTTACAGCTCTAATTTCCAAACCTCAACTTTCCCAATGACGCTAATCCCTCATGTGATTCTCGAGTTTAAAATTATGCTTAAAAACAACAAAAAGAGCATACATTCATTATTCACACTTGAAAAGTAGATTTTGGTCGACTACTTGGAGACCAAAGCCGGCCGATTACGGCCGTAGGCAGTGCAAAGAGACAGGAACCAGGGCAAAATCAACCAAAGGCCAAAGCAATGATATTGGCAGATCTCGATTGATAACGAACAAACAACAACTTGTTGACAGGATTGAAAGCAGATGCAAAAGTTACAATTTTCTCGATGGGCTTGCTAAAAATTGCAAAATTTACAAATAAAACTAAGTTTTCCGTGGCTCGCCTAAGGATTTTACATTTCTTTCATTCTTTTTTCTTTCTTTTATTCCTTTGTTACGTAAATTAATAAGTGCAAAGGTGCCATAGATGCAACAGTGCAAGAAAAACAGACAAATTTAACCAAATCTGGCGAATACATTATTAACCAATAGTGACACGGTAGTGAACTAAACTTACAGCCATAAGCGTAAAGCAGCTCTTCGGCATAAGGAGCTCTGTTGGGATCCTCTCCTTCCTGGGGCAGGGCAATGTTTATACCATAAACTATTTCAAGAACACCGCGAGGGATTCTCTGACAAAGGTGGTTTAAGTTAAAGGAAACAGCAGCATAATCTAATGCTCTTATTTCAAAAGTTTCCAGATTGCAAATAAAAAAAATTGCGATAAAACAGATTAAAGAGGAATCTACGCAAACCTATAAGCCAATTCGTAAAATAGAGTAAGCCTTCCCAGTTGGCGCACAAGCTCAGCCTGATCGAGGCGTAATTGTTCAAGTCCCCTCCTTTTGAACTGCTCATTGGAATTTAGGATGCACATGCCGGCAAATGCTGGAGGGTAACATTCTGTTTTATTAAGGGATCTTTGAGGCATCTCCAAAAACAGCTGAGGCAACTATGAAGAAGACCTAAGAACTTGAACGTCACAAAAAACTAAACTATATTCAGTTAGCATTAGCACCGCCATTCATTCCTACATTTCTGGAGAGTATGCAAATTATTCACAAGTGGAAGCAAAACAACAAACGAATTCCAAAGAATCAGACTTGTCTGTAAGAGTAATATGGTATTTTAAGAAGTGGCCCATCCATAAAAAAAGATTTTGGCGTCTAGGAAAGCGCACAAAGTAACTTCGAAGTAAGATTACTGAGTCAGCACTTGCCGACATATCAAGGATATCAGAGACACAGCTGGGACATGGTCTCTCATCTGGTCAATCGGTAAGATTCCATTGAGGATCATGTCGGCTTTAGTGGACACAAATGACGGGAAAACCAGGCCTGGACAGTCGCACAGCAGCACCTCATCATTGACAAACAGTGTCTACAAAGACATGTAAAACTTTTACAAGCAAAAAAGGCACTATTTACTAATTACTGGGCTGGGGGAATTATGCGCCGATGCAAAAGCGCATAAACTTAGCTCAAACGCATAATTCGCATAATCCTGTAATAATCTGCATAATTCTCGATATTTCAAACAATAATATACATGAAAAAATTTCTCAGTTCTGATTGGTTAAGATAAATGCAGTTTTCAGTTAATTCAGTGCAGAAGAGAGTTAATTCAGTGCAGAAGAGGGTTAATTCAGTGCAGAGAAAGAAACAAACCAGACATTCTGATTGGTCAGAATGACTGGTCAATGTCAATGTCAAGGTCAATGTCAAAGTCAAGGTCAATGTCACTTGCAGGGTTTGAATAAATTATTTTTGCACATGCTGCGCGCGCTTTTCTTCTGCGTAGTTATGAGAAGCTACCTCGTATTTTTTCATGTGTATTATTAATACAGAATCAAATGATTTTCTCGCGCAATTTGGAATAAATAAGCACTTGTAAATTTTATCAAAGACCACAAATTGCACTCACCCTACGGGCTCATGCAATTTTGTTGGTCTTTGAAAAAATTTACTCGTGCTTATTTATTCCAAATTGCACTCGAAATCATGTGATTACCTATACAAAATATGTCCTAAAAGATAAATTTTCCTACCTTCAAAACTTTTTAAAATAGTTTTCTCAAATTGTAGTGAATTTTCATGGAAAAAACTGTATTTTCAATCACAGGCAGCCGAAGCTCACTACTAGAAAAGCGGACGTGACTCTTACCGTGTTGCGCAACGTTTTATATTTATAAAGGTTTGTATGGGATGTCATCGGTTTGCCTTAAAAGAGAGAATAAAATGTCTTGTTTTGAAATAAAATGGACTTACCTTATTGCCTTGTTGTTTTCTTTGTTGATTCCTAGCGTATCAGGCCATTTTGAAGCGTTTTCGGCGAGTTAGCGCTATGTTGGTGTTCAACTGCTCCAACATAGCGCTAACTCGCCGAAAACGCTTCAAAATGGCCTGAGACGCTAGGAATCAACAAAGAAAATAAGGTAAGTAAATAAGGCAATAAGGTAATAAGGTAAGCCCATTTTATTTCAAAACAAGACATTTTTTTCTCTCTTTTAAGGCAAACCGATAACATCCCATACAAACCTTTATAAATATAAAACGTTGCGCAACACGGTAAGAGTCGCGTCCGCTTTTCTAGTAGTGAGCTTGGGCTGCCTGTGTTTTAATCGAAAAGATCGTGTCAAACACGCAGGAAAGCAAGAGACCTGGGCTCTAATTGTTGACTTACAGGCAATATGATTGGAGGAAAAAGAACCAATCAACGCTTCCGAAAGAAAAATGGCGCCATTTTGGTAAATTTATTCCAAAAACTCTCTTTTCTGTTCTTTTCGTGTTTAAAATGGAAAGTTTTTCAAACCAAAGAAAAAAAATTACAATATAACGGCCATAGTTAGTAGAGTTAGCCTTTGGAAGTCTTTATCCACTACTCGTGATTTTGTCAGCTCATTCAGCCACTGTTCTCGCCACTGTTTATAATCGTCGTTTCTCGGAGCTGGGAGCTTCCATATCCCGATTCCTTTGGTATTCCTGCATGATCCGCATCCAAATACGGCACAATTGTCGCCTGGCATTTCGTATACATAAGTAACTAGTTTGATAACGATTTAAACTATTTTACAGAAAGATAACTGCGATGTTTTCGTGACTCGACAACAACCTCATACTATCTCCGACGCCATTTTGAAAAAACGTCTTGCACGGTCATTATTACGTGATCTCTCTAAATTCGAACAATAACCTCTTCCTCTGATGTTCGCCGGTTTTCCTAACCAGTCGCCTCTACTAACTATGATAACGGCCAAAGAGAGAGTTAAGCAATATCCTGCCAAATAATTATTAATACTTAGGTTTTCTTAATATGGACTTACATTTAAATTTAAAATGTACTTCAAATTCAATACTTTAATATTGCACAACTTGTATAATTTGCACATAATTTGCTAAATTTGGCGCATAATCACAGCAAAAATGGTGCAGAATTTCTCATAAAATAGTGCATAATTCCCCCAGCCCTGTATTTACATCTGCAGGCTTGTGATACTGACTATGTACTCAGGCATTAGGTGATAACCACAATTGCTTCAATTTTTTTAAATGTTTGATACCTGAAAGTGCTTTGTTCGTCCAGGAGTAGCTGATACTGGAACTTTCTTGTCATTTAGAAGTGTGTTGATTGTTGAACTTTTCCCCACATTAGGATACCCAACCTGTTCAAAGGTATGATGAAGAAAGGACATGAACAAGTGAAGTTTTTATCCACACAATAAGGATCACTCCCAATGTGTGATAACTCCCTGTATTCTGCCTTAAACCGAAATACCTACCAATGGCGGTAAATATCCACCACATTCATTGACACCAAGGTAAATAATTAAGAAAAAGCCAAAAGAAGGCTGCTTTAAACTAGCCAAATTGCGCCTCCTGTTGCATTCTCCTGACACTGTGCAAACTAAAAAACTTTTAGCAATTTTCATATTTTTCTATTTAATCGCCCAGTTCCTCCAAATTATCTCCTATTTAGCAAATGTCACGAAACGGGACACCAATTTATTTGTTCATCTGTCCAAGCAAGGAAATGGACGCAAGCTATTCAGTCAACTGTGTGATAACACACTCGATACATCTTGGGTTTACTTACCAAACCAACAGTAGTGAGGATACTATGTGAATCACCGACTGTTTCTTGTATCTTTTTCATATGTAGTATTTTAAACAAAGCTAACAACTCATCTCTTGTTAGTAGCTTTGCTGAGAACTCATCATCAAAGCTTTCAACGTCTGCATTAGACTGGTCAGTAACCTCTGATGCATTTTCCACACTGGGATCAATACTGTCATCAGTCGTTTTTAGTTCTTTGAGTCCTTTCATTGAGGATATTTCACTGACTGAATCATGACCATATACACTTTCAGTCTTTGCATTGACAGAAGGTTGTTTTTCTTGTTCTGCATCCAAGCACAGGTCACTTTGACAGGAATACAAGGAACTGTCACCCTTGTCTTGAACATTTGACCCCAAATGTTTCAAGTCTGTGTCAATCGTGCTCTGGGAAGATAACATTAAATATTCACATTTATCTTCAGATAAATTATCATGTGAAGTTAAGGACACTTTATCTGTACCAGGTACAGCACTAGGATCCTGAAGAGTGTCTTGTTGATCATCATTTTCAAAAGTCATTTCTGAGAGTTTTGACCACAATGTAGCACTTTGTTCTTCATATTCTTCCAGTTCATTGTCTTCCACCCCTTCTATTTTCTCTTCATCTTGTTCAGAGTTCTCTTCCTCTTCTTCCTCTTCAGAAGCAGCATTTAACTGAAAAGAAAAACATTTTGAATGGACCTCCTTATACGAAAGTCATTTTCTGGGAAGAGGAAAAGCAGAATTAGTGTGTGTGTGGGGGGGGGGGGGGACAGGCTAACTATGGGAAAAGTAAATAGTATGATTGTTAGTCAGAGGATGTTTCCCTTGCTCTCAATGCAATCATTGTGACATTAAGTCTATAAATTTGTCAAAATGCTTTCAACTTTTTAAAGAATAACTTATGTGGCTTGAAACTCCCAGATAATTTGCTTAAAAAAACTACATGAAAACTTTACGTCTGCTACGGCTAAACTGGACTTACAACTGAGAGCCGCTCATTCTCTTGTTGTGCAGACCAGAAAGCCACTGGTAACCCAACATTTCTGAAATACCTTGACCAGGAATATCTGTGTGTAGTAAACAGACAAAAATCTCTGAGCAGTCACAAACATACTAGCACTTAGACACAGGAGGAAAGGATACATGTTTTGAGAAAGTATTCAGGACTTATTCTTGGTGTATGATGAATGTTGCTGAAAAAATAGAACTCTAAAAAGTTTGTCAGATCCACCATTCCTTTGTTGTAGACCTGTACATCGATCAACTGTAAGTAAAGTTGCTCATTACTTTCTTTCTTATCTCCATAAGGATGGTAATTATTATTCATGTCAGCAGTCAGATTTGATTGGTTGAAATATGAAACTGATTAAACTTCAAAGAACTGGTTTTTACCTCTGCTCTGGAGATAACAAGTCTGCTTTATTTACAAGAAGAAGGTTGCATTTTTTTGGATACACTTCTTTCACATAATTCTCCTAAAAAGAAGTAAAATTGGACTTAAAAGCAAATTAGAGCAGACAAATTTCATTTACAAAAACACCCCCTGTCATGTTCCAAGAAGTATGTAGAGTTCACATATACAAGATGCACTTGGTAAAAGAACCATTATCTCTTCAAAGGCAAGAACTTGTTTGCAGCTTGTGCATCTGCAGCACTTTCCTCATGCTAATGAAGAGAGAAAGGTTCTGGTTATTCATCATGGTGCAAGAACAGTGACAGAGAAATTCTCCTCAAGCACACCTCATGCATACCTGTCTTACTTTCACTAGTAACAGCCTCTTGCAGGACTATCCTCACCTGGACTGGTCATTCTTCTGTTTATGAAGCATTGTGGCAATTGTTTTAGAGTTAAGTGTAGTAACAACTATAAATATTACTCAAAATGAATGAAAACGATTTCTTACCAAATCTTCACATCTAAACAAGAGGGGATTCCTTGCATCTACAATCTGGACAACTACATCACTAGAAGGGTACAAAATGTTATCATTAATTAATGAATCAATTAGCAAATCTTCTGACTGTACAAAAAGGGACAGAAGCATGTGGCTTCGTGACTAAATCATTCAAAATTAGGTACAATTTACAAGCATAAACAAGCTAAGGTGAAAGTAATAGTTTTGACCAAATTTTGATGAAGTTCATGATTTTTTGTTCTGATTAATCTTTGTTTGACCCCACATGCATTCCTGTTATTAAAATTATTGAATATCTGCCAGCAAATTAACAATTAAAGATCAGTAGCAGTTATATATGGTACAAGACAAATCCTCCACCTGCGTTCAATCACTCTCCACAACTGTCTCCAAAACCCAAGATTACGCTCAAATGGTGTAAGAAGTATATATTCTTTCTCTTGCAACCTAGAGCAATTATTTTATAAAAAGCAATAATCAGAGTGGATATTTAGGGAGATACCTGACACTCAACAGAACAAAGACTGTGGCATTGCTGGGAATTTTGTAAATGTTTGACAATGTGGGAGGACCTATCATTGCCCAAGTGCTTATACACACGTGTGGATAAATGCCAAGAAGTTTCTTAGACACAGCAAGCATTACAGCCTGCAGAAATTCCCACTAATGCCACAATCTTTGTTCTGACGAGTGTTTTAAACTCCTTGATCACCTCCCACCACACTACAATTCAAAATCAAAGAAGCCATTCATATTCAATGGGAGTGACCTACACTCAATCATCAACTGTATCATATCAATCTAAAACTTTCTTCATAATCATCAACTGTATCATATCAATCTAAAACTTTCTTCATAATTACGTACATTATTTTTTGTCTCTATTGTTGTTTGTCCCATGAGTATTATGTATACACTTTATATTCAACTTTGTACTTTGTAATATTTTAACTGAAAATGACAGTAGTTACTGTTGAAACATGTCTCTTAAAAAAGTCATTTATTTCGTCAAATTTGTTACATATCTGCTCCTGTCTACACCTTTTAAATTATTACAATACTATAAAAATGATAACAATCAACAAATATAGTAATTATTGATAGCACTCATTAATTCAGTAAATATGGTACTAATAGCTATGATTAGACCAAAACACCTCAAGAGTTTCTTAACTACTTCTGGTTGACTTTTACCTGAATACTGTTCTTGAACATGTTTCAAAAACACAACCAGTTACTACATGTTGTTTTAGATGACTTTTGTTGGGATTTTGAAAGCAGCAGAGCAAATTCATCTACACAGACAGTCAATTTTCCTGGAAATCAATGTGCTGAACCTCACTAGGATGTTTCACTTTATGAAAAGAAAGACCCTTACTGTGCAAGGTGTCTTCTCCATTCAAGAAAACTCTCCTTTTCTAGTTGGTCTAGTTCCTCAGCTGTCATGTGTTCGTTCCAGTTTGGCCTTAAGTAAAAAAATATAATTGTGTCATCAATTTGTGATTTTAAATTATATACCATCTATAGGACTCTCTTAAAATGCACTCCATCAAAGTGGTGGTTCAAATTTTCCCTCTAAAAAATATTAATCACAGAATTTAACACTGCATTTTTTCTGGCTTTCTGTTGCCTAATGCTTGCATCCTTCGCTCCGACGAAGGGCCAACGCTCAAAACGTCAGCTTTTGTAATCGTTACGGTGGCCAGTTTACCATTTCAACTTTGTTGATATATCCAAATTACTTGCATCCTTAGTTTTATTTTTCTGTTGTTCCTCCTGCTGTCTTACTTTTCTTTCGGGTTTTTGTGTTTTGTGGAGGTGAGTGTGCATGAGTGGTACCTGACACTAACATGCACAAATTAATCACCTAGGCATTGCAACTTTTTCTTTTGTGCCTTAAGGGAAGTCTGTACTCTCTATATAGTTTTAATGTTGTAATTTTACCTATAACTGTTGGATACAAAAGTGAAGTAGTTGTTGTTTTTGTACAATTAAAGTTCACTAACCAGCAAAACAAAAAACAAAAATAATACTGCTTTGAAAAATATAGAGCCCAAGAGACATTTGGACCATAAAAATCAGTATCAACAAACCTGCGGGGAATCCTGAGGAAGTGCTGGTTTTCCCTCTGTGCTTGTTTAATGGCAGCAGCAGTTTCACTACTCAGGAGACCTAAATTACTTCCTGGTGTCACAATTGTTGTATTCAACTTTTCTGCAATTAAAAAGTTTATGAAAAGACAGATGTTCAATTATTGTTGTTGTTTGATTTATCATCTACGGGTTTATGTCGAATTAATTTGATGGCCTGCTCCCAGTTGGCTTGTTAGCTCAATTGGTAGAGCGCTGCACTAGTATCGCAGAGGTCAGTGGTTCGAATCCCGTACAGGCCTGAAATTTTTTTCAGGTCTGATTTTCACTATTGCTCAAATAGTGCTTTACTGCGAAGGATCGTGCACATATACGTTTCATAACCGCAGTTCATACATATGTTTCATATGTTTGTTGTTGTTTGATTTATCATCTACGGGTTTATGTCGAATTAATTTGATGGCCTGCTCCCAGTTGGCTTGTTAGCTCAATTGGTAGAGCGCTGCACTAGTATCGCAGAGGTCAGTGGTTCGAATCCCATACAGGCCTGAAATTTTTTTCAGGTCTGATTTTCACTATTGCTCAAATAGTGCTTTACTGCGAAGGATCGTGCACATATACATTATTATTACTATTAACATTTTGATTACTGCTGCTTCCATTTTGAACCTTGCTTAGCAGCCTGGCCACTTACATGTGACATAACAAAGTCTTATTTCTCCCTTTTCTATCTCTTGACAATTTGTTTGTTCAGCAATTATCTATAATTTTGTATTGTACTGAACAAAAAAGGCATTCTTGACTAAAATAATGATTTTTGCCAAAACTAGGAAGACCAGCAATTGTTTGTGAATCAACCCTGGGATGTCCTGCATGTGAGGTCAGGTTACTGAAACATTTTCCCCAAATGGTGGCACCCAGTGTCAAATTTTCAACATATCTGAAGGCAATTTTTAAACAGTTACAAGTAGGTTATTACTTGAAATCTAGAAAAGCCAATGTTTGGGCCTTCATTTGACGAAGTCAAGTTTCTGGAATTTTTGGCTTCTGGCAGGACTCAAAACCACAAATACTAAATCATTTCTGGAATATCATTGTTTCATGAACAAGCGAAACTATAATCATGAGTGATTGATCTTAACATCTCAAACACTAACCCTTAGATTTTTCTCAATGTAGCTGCAGTAATTATTCGATGAATAAAAGAATATCTCCAAGAAAAATAAGTCTCCTGGTAACATTTAATGAAAAAAAAAAAAAAGAAAGGAAAATATCTTAAAAAACCAAATAACAAGTTTATTACGTGCCCATGTTAAGTGCAGCAAATACACATGAAGTAGTCATGAACTACATTTAGTTCATAGAATAATCACTTCACCTGCTGCAAACTCTGTGCCAGCAAGTTCAGCTGTTGCCAAGAAATCATCCAAAGCACTTTGTTCTGTGATGGACTGTAGATTAGGTCCAGCTTCATTATCAACTTCACTGCTATGTAACTGTCGAGAGGAAAATTTAGACCTTCTAGTTGGCAAAAGCTCAGACAATTTGTCTTCTTAAAAATAAATTCAAAATAATCGATATCTTTTGAATCACTTGGCATTATTTTGGCTCATCCTTGATGTAAAAACCTGTGAAGCTCACGAGTGACGTAAAACAAAGACAACAAAACATTATAAACAATAGCGTACAGCAAAACAATACCTCATGAAACAAAGAAAACCTCGTCAGGTTTTTACACCGAGGATGACCCATTATTTTACATGCCGTGTTTAGCAGTGACTGTTCTCATATCGTAAATAAAGAACAAGTGCATCTACTTCCAATCGTGATGTAAGGAAGAGAGGGCTTTTAAACCAATAAGCAATGAAAAATTCGAGAATATGTGATACAGAGCACGAAGAAAAAATAAAAATTATACCTAAAAACACAAGAGATTGAATTTACTCCAAGCACGTCTGAATCTGAAATGACCCACCAAAAGATGCGTGATCACTTACCCAACTATTTGCGTGCTTGATATTCCCCCTACTCTTAGCGCTATGCTTTATGATACTCTTCCCTAGGGCGTTTTGGTTTTTCTTGCCCATTTTCATTAAAAAAAATTGGAACAAAATCATTTACCCAAAAGACACGCGTTGCCGCTGAATTCCCAATATTCGTTTGTGTATGGTTCACGATTTTGTGTCACAGCATAATGTTCGTTCCCAGCGCTCTTCTCATCAACAAACACACGTGTAGTGTAGGCATTATATTACATGAAACCACTGAGAGTGAAGTTAGCAGTTCCCGAGGTCTGTATCTCTACTGTGCTATTATGGGAAGAAGCAAACTTTCGAGTAAGGGGTCAACTCAAGCAAACCCACCAAAAAAAGGTCCTGGGAGGAAGGCAAAGAAGCAACCAGCGCCAAAGTTACCTAAACAGTTAGGTAAGCAGGGTGCCATGTGATCTACTTGGCTACACAACAAAATCAAGCTAAAACTTTATTATATCTTACGTGAATAGAAGTGGAGACAATTGTAACGAAGCTCCAGTTTTAAGCCTTTCCTATAAGGGACTTTATGTCACTACACGAGTCATTCAGTCATTTAGAAATGAATTCATACAAAAGAATCTCGTTCATAATAAGGAAACATAGCAGACTTGCTCCAAGACTAGTCCTCACTGCTTAAATTGTGAAACAGCGTCAGAGTTGTGTTGTGTTGGAGAATCGCTTAATAGAATATGGAATCTTTGTAGCAATGCATCTGTTCAGTATTAGATTACAAAATACGTCAGCATGTGGTAAGAGTAGCTGACAAGGCACAGAAGAGTGTGTCACTGCCGTCCTTATCACATTCTGATATGGTCTGTTTGTTATTACTGAACAGACCCACAACAGCAGGGAATCTATTTGTCTCGTATGATAAAGAACAAAATGTTTTTAATGAAATGGTGATGTCAGCATCAAAGATAAGAACCAAGCAAATTGTGGGTATAGTTCAGTAAACTATGTACTTATGCATTTGTTGAAAAGACCTCATCTGCCAATTGCAGTCATGAGTTTCAATACGTTTTTATAATCATTTGGCCCCCAAGAGTGACAAGCATGTAATTTCTGTTACATTAACACCCCTGAATCACACATCTAGGTCATGAGAAGAAAGGAAATGATCACCAACTAAAGGAGCTCTTGATTTTTAGACAGATTCAAAGTGGGGAATGGGCAAACTGATTTTAGGGTGTAAAGTGTATAAGATTTTCTTGTTCTTAGATTCAGATGGGAGTAATGTGCAGAAGCCCAGGAAAAGGTAAGTTTAAATGAGTACTATTATTTGTGAAGTCTATTAAAAGTCAGTCATACATTAAACAGAAATTATGTACTAGCAACATATCAGCCAGATAAGATGCATGTGGAAATCAACGTTGTGCATTGGTATTTCATTGAAGAATGAATGCAAGTATGAATTTCAAGTTGTCATTTTGCATTGGATAAGATTAGACTTACTATAGAATACTTAAACAGCTGGAAATGTACCTCTTCATCTATGCTGCATCATGAAATTGCAGGTGTTCATAGCAAATGATTTATGTGATTGATCCCAAGTATGGATCTCCAGGGTGTTAGGTGTGATTTAATGTAATAATGATTTGAGTGTGAAAAAGGTTCTATGAAATATATACCTTGGGATATATAAAAGTTGGTTGCTCAATTGTTATTGTGTTCCAGTGGGCCTTTCACTTCTTAACTTCAAGAGAACTAAATATATACTTTTTTCCTTAGAAAGTTAAAACCTCAGAGTGAACTTGTACCTGGAAACAGGAAGGTAATAATTGAAATAGTCCTGAAATAGTGTCTTCTTTCTGCTGTCCAAGAGCCTGAAACAGACTACGTTATGTGCTTACTACTCTAAAGCCTATTACATACACTGTATGGTGGGTGTACAAGCAAAAAGATCTGGCTTGCAAAATGTGTCAAAATATATGAACTTCATATATCCATTGTATCCAAAATGTGATTAGTTATTTAAAGTAACTTCAATTTTTAAATTTTTTCTAGTCTGAGGTAAAGAGAGCTAAGAAGGCAAGGTAGAGTACAGTTATCTTATTCGTCAATTTTATTGTAGTCTTTTGTCACAGCATCTCTGAAGGTAATTCAGTGGTAGAATTGTCATACATTCAGCCCCTTGGGATCACCACAAATGGTGCAAGATGCCAGAGGTTACAGAAAATTCTCACTCTCTATAATTTAATACTTAATGTATTTAGGATAGAATTACAAAATGATTTTTTAGCATAGCACAAAATAATATGCAGTGTCCTAGAGAATGAAATGTACCATAGCTCAACAAACCATAGTGTATATAAGATATTATCTGTCAAATTAACTCTATTTGATAAAAGATACATCCAAAAGATTCACTGCATATTGAACAAACATGGAGCCCAATGGACATGTCCCCTTAGGTAGCCATTTCACATCAGTTTGGAGGTACTTGGTTTGCTCATCGTGATTTTTAACTCGTGAATTGCGCGTGCACAAGAACGAGTTGTAGATATGATGTGATGAATGGCGCTCACTCGCTCGCTCGATTGGTCGATTCCTGTAAACTTTTTTCTATTTTAGGCTTTTGGATGTATTTGGTAGTTTTTGGCGAGTGATAAACAAATGAAATGGCGACCTTTGTTGCTAAGAATAGTGTTGGGGTGAAAAAGAAGCCAATGATAATCTTGAAAGAGTAAAAGAGTATACGTTTTTGATTTGTGAATTAATTAAAGTTTGCCCAATCTCCGAATACACTTTTATCTCTTGCAGCGTATATTTCATTTATGGAATCAATACTTCTATTTTTAAATGTATACATCCAGGAAAATGATTATTGTGTCCAAAAAAGAAAAAAAAGGAAACCAAAGAAGGAAGTGAAGCAAAACCCGTCATTTACTTGAAAATGGTGGATTTGAACCACCTACGTCGCCACCCTGAAAATCTCATGGATCACCGTGCTTTATACTGTAAGGCCACAGATACTCCCTCACACCTTAATTTGAAACTTTAGGTAAATATAAATTTTACATTTAAAACACTGATCTTTTGGTAATTTCAACCGCGGGCTCAAATGACTCGAGTCGCTGCTCGCCGATAGTCCAATATGGAAGTGTCGCTCACAGCCAACTGCTCATAAAGTGACTTGTTTGAGGCTTGTTTGGTATTCCTGGAGCTGTATCAACGTTGGAAAGTGGTTCACAAGTGGGAACTGCATTGAAAGAAGCTCAAGCATAAGTTCAATCAATCGATATGCTGTTTCTTCAATGGTGTAACTCGCACTGTGTATGCCTATGTTATTAGTGCACTGTTAAGTTTGTATGTTTCCAGATACCTTGAATTAAGGATTTTTTTCTAAAAAATGCGTCCTGGAGTGAGGAACAGGAAGTTCTAAAGATGAAGAGTGATATCACTCAAAATGTGTGTAATTATCAGTTCTCAAAACAAGGAATATATATGCACTAAAAGTGAGTGATAAATGCTGCCTAAAATTGATAACAGAGTCCTTACTTTAAGGTGACTAAAGTTTCTCATAATAAGACCTATTTTTTTCAAAATGAGTAAGTAAAGATCTCAAAAGAGAGCACTTACTTCTCAAAGATTGTTAAATAATACATCATCCCTATGTCCTTGAGACAAGGATCTTAACTCCAGGAAGTGTTTCTTTCTATCAATATTTTGTGCATGTAACACAGGTTAGCCAGGCCATACTACAAACTCAACAACAACTTTTAATCTGACATAATAAACCCAAATTGTGCTTTCTTTAAAATGTTTTACATTATTTTGAACTTAAGATACATGCACAGCAGCAAGTTTTATTTTGAAGCAAGACTTAAGTTACACCTCACTTCATTTTATGTATATCAAATTAACAGCAAAGTGACATGGCTTTATACCTAACACCAATTCTTCAAGAAATGCACAGCTACGTGTTAACTTAATATGGTGAAATTTTAACAATTCAATAAAAGTCTTTAGGCAGATTTACCAATACTAAAATAAACAGTATATAGCGGCTTCATGACAAACACAAATTTCTCAAGGAATAGGTATAGTAGCCTTTCATTTGAATCATACTGAAGATTACTCTTTCTCTTTGTCAAAAATCTTGCTACAGATTTGCCTATACCTAAATGCTCATCGTAGAGGCTCTACACCTAGGACATATTCTTCAAGAAACTGATACAGCAACTTTTCTTTTGAATCATATTGAAGATTAAAACAATAAGTTGACAGTCACAACAACAATCCCTTTACAAGGATGAATATCCTTGCTGGTGTATGACTATAATTCTGTCAACAAGTGGGTTATATTTAGTTTGAGATTCTTTACTCTGGTTCAGTAATTTTTTGTATAATAATCACATGATTGTAAGTAAAGATTACAAATGGTAGCAGTTTACATTCCATGCTTATTCTGGAAGTTATAAATTTATGATTTATTTTGACAACCACTTTGATTGTCATTTGAAATTAAAAATTTTTGTGAATTAGATGCAACAAGGATATTCCTAATGCTTTATATTTAGGGTAAACTAGGAACACTCAAAACTGTGCTCTTGTTTCATGAAGAATCACAGATATTGAGTGTATTGAAAGAAAAATTAATGTAAAAACGTTTTTCAAATTATATTTAGTTATATTTCCTTGGGAAATTGACAAGCACAATTTCACAGATATTTCTGAAATTTTGGCAAGCATTTATCATAAATCTAGTTGGAAGAAAAACCTTTCTACATAGAATGAATACTTGCTAAAAGCAAGGATTTGAGATATTTATTCAATAGTGGAAATACCCTTAAAATGAGAATTCAAAGTCATAATTCTTAAAACAAGGAATGTAAATCGTATTTTTAATGGTGGTATTCTTAAACTGAGGAACTTTCATTGGAGAGTATAAAATTCTTAAAAGCAGAAATCTTGATCCTTACATTTCAAGGAATTGACTCTCAAAATAAGGAAAAAATCCTTGGTTTGAGTATCCACTGACTAACAATAATTCCAAAAAACAAAATTTAGAGTGTGTGAACATCCTTGTACTTGTTTTTTCATCCTTGTGCTAATAATTATCTCAGAAGTGTGAAACAGGCTTCAAGGGCAGTACTCAGTTGCAACACAAGCATAGGCATAAACATGACAAGCTAATGTGCAGGTGGGCTCAGCTGCAACATAAACATGAGCACAAGCGCTCAGTCGATGTTACATTAAATAGGGACATGGTTGGTATAAGCAGTATAGTGCTTGCTGATTGCCTGAAAGACTTTCGCTTATGTTTATCCTTACGCTTATGCCAACCAAGTCTTAACCAGACAGTATAAGCATAAAAAGAAGGAAACGTTTTGATAATCTTATACATATATGCTTATCCTTATGTCCGTGTGTTCCATCCAGTGTATAAGCTTTTACATGCCTATCCCTATGCTTGCATCGCAAGTAAATATTGAGCTCAATATCAGAACAATAGTTTTATGATAAACAAAACAGCACCCTTTTGAACTTTCATTCCACAAACCTTTACTGTAAAATCTGGAACAGTGACTGTCTTGCACCAAATCCTAATCAGGCCATATTTTCTGTCTTTGAGGCCTAATTTAGTTTCACATCATATTCCTCATAATGCTCATTTACCAGTCTAACGATTCATACCTTAGTATGGAAATCAAACACCCATTTCTATTGACGACACAAATTACATGGGCTTATCCAATTCACGAGTTGGCACACAGAGCCTTTGATTCCAAATGCAAATTATTTGATTGATTGTAGCTTCCACACTTTTTCGTTGTTCCTTGAACCTCCTTAAAACAGACCTGTCTGGTAATATTGTTCAAAGCAGTCATGGTTTCTTGTTGTGATTAAGTACATGGACAAAGAAGCATAAATGTCTTGTCACAAAAGGTTTGTCTGTGTTTTGATCTACATTATAAGAGATAAATATTAGTGATAATTTGTATTTTTTGATAGGACGAAAAGATCCTTAACTGATGCTGAAGAGATACAGGAAGCTCAAGAATCAAGTGGTGTGTTTGTAACTAATGCCTTTTAATATAATTGCCTGGGGTAGTAGGTTGAAAATAGAAAACAGGCTTAGAAGATCATTATAAGCAGTGCTCCAAGTTACAACCAATTTAATCCCTATTCACCCTGTTTTTAAGCAATATCCGTAATCATTTTCAGATGAAGAATTGGTTAAGTTAAAGATCAAGTCCAAGTAAGAAACTGAGCCATTAATTATGACTTTGATTAATTTGTTGTTGTTGTTTTCAATCAATTAACATGCTTGTAAATTGTACTGAATGAATATTATCTTTGTTGAGAATTATAACTTACTTTTAGTTATAATTGTTCAGAGCTTTTAGTGATAGCAATGCCAGCTGGCTAAAACTTGCCAAGAAGGATGGGGAAGACAGCGATGCCGAGGATGATTACATGGTAACCAAATGCTTTATGCACTAAATGATAGTGCTGTGATTGTTTGCAATTTAGCTGTGGTGTCAGACCATTATGTAACAGTTTTCTTTCTTTCTCTTTGATTTATGTGAAGAAAGTAAAAGATCTGCACTGAAACACAATTTTGATATTGGTGCTGGACTAGATGTAGAGGTTAAAAGAACAAAGACTCTCAATGTGAGACCATGGGGAACACTAAGGGTTGAGGGGGGACACATGGTACCATAAGAGCAGATAGTGAACAAATTCAATATTGAGACTGTGCCACACCCCAGTGAACAAGTGCACCATTCCTATAATTTGAAATTATGTTTTGTTATTATTGTTGAGCATAATTATGTCCTCCTTTAGCCAGACGATAACTTTATCAGTGATGATTACAGCATTAGCAGACAAAACAGTGACAACAGTAATACTGACAATGATGATGATGACAAAGACGACAAAAGGGATGATGATGATGATAATGATGAGGAGGAAGATGATGATGATGATGATGAGGAGGAGGAGGAGGAGGAGGAGGTGGACATGAAAAGATCATGATAAGAACTTTTTATTTTGTTGTGATAACACCATTATTAACTATGCTTAACCTGGCTATATGTTTTGTAATTGATGAAATATTCCAATCCTCATGCCAACTGAGAAAAAAGAGATTTCTAGCCAATATTACAAGGGACTAGTAATTCCACATCAAGCCAAAGCTTTTATTTCTTATGATATTATAAAATCCTGCTCTATGACCCATACGAATAATTCATTAAGTCTTAATTTGTAGGTTGTGCAGAGGTTCTATTAACAAAGTTTACCATAAATACAAATAAGCTGTCCAATTTCTTTAGATGTTACCCATTGAGAGAAAAGCTAAAAAGCTAGACAAGAAGAAAGCCAAAGACAAGTATGTGTATTTACATGTAGCTCAGAGGTTTTGATAAAAAAAACTAGTGGCCAATGTTAACTGTCCACTTCTCAAAGTAAATTGTCTGTCACAAGAACACTTAGCAGGGACCCAACAAACAAACTCAATATGATTCTCCCATATGTTAGCATCAATGGTGATGAAAACTGCCAAATCAAGTAGCTCAAATCAGGCTGTAGTTTATTTTCAGTATATCTAGCATTTATTTGAACTCCCAAATATCAAACCTAGTTATTCTTTTTCTGCTTATAATAATTCTTTGAGTTCAACTCCTTTTGTATTGGCAATAACTCGAGGTGACATGATTATCATTTTACCATAAGGGCTTTAGCTGAAGAAGAGCTAAAAACTAACATTGCTGAAACTGAAGTGTTTGTGCTGCCAAGTGGACAGGAAATAGAGAAAGAAAGTATAAACTAGTTCTTTACTACAATTTACTCTTCAGTGATTACTACAAATAAAATGTTCAATGCAAGAGTGGATTCATTTTAAAAATGGTTATCTGAAAAATTGGAGTGAATTCTTTTTGTTATCCAAAACCACAATCATTATATCATTACTTGGTGTAAAACACTGGCATTTCTGATCACAGTCAATCTACCTTTTACTTTGTACCATTATTGCTTACTCCAATACAGTGCCTGCATCACTTTCAATAATAGCAAGTCTTTATTCTAAATTTAGTGAAGGTTGATCTTAAAAATATGAAAGGAAATAAAAATTATCAAAGTTCAAGATGCAAAAAATGAAACCATCACATTTAGTAAGTGACAAAGATACCACTGATAGATTCTCTTAATATCCTGATTCTTTTTCAAGAAACAATTTAAGGCACATCCAAAGAAATCAAGTGTTCTTGACTAGTAGTATAATGATATACAACATGCAGAAGGAGAGTGCAGTCAAATGATCTTTTTTTTATCAAAATGTTCTTTTAATTTCTCTGAAACTCTGAAAAAGGTGAACAAAGAGAATCTTCTCAAAAGGTTTTCATTTGAAAAGATGAGATCAGAATGAAAAACACTAGTCTAAGACTGTTATTATGTTGAAGTTTACCTTTGTTTTTTAATCTCTTACTTGGTTGGTCATTCTAGAATAGACAAATGAATGTCATTCCTGAGATATTTTCAAGAGCTCAAGTATATTGATAGTATGATATAATTAATGTATGATACATTCAATTTTTTCTTCTTTGTAACAGCGAATGAACATACAGATTTAGCTTTGATTAATCAAAGAATCAGGGATAATATACAAGCACTCAACAACTTTAATACTGCACGCGAACCTGGCAGGTAATGGGTGAAGATTTCATCAATTCCTGAATGAATTAAAGAAGGCTGTTCATTAGGATGTCATGTCCTCTGCCATTTCCTGGCTTTTGTATCTGAATGCTGATGCAAATAGAAAAGAGCTTTAAAAGCAGTAGAACCAAGTTAATTGACCATAGCGAAAATGTAAGTTTTCAATTACTTATCATCCAGTGTTGGGCTTAAATGTACTTTTACTGTCTACAGGTCACGCCAGGAATATGTGGAACTGCTTTTAAGTGACCTTTGTAATTACTATAGTTATGGAAAATTTCTGATGGAGAAATTTATGGACCTTTTCCCAATAAATGAGGTAATCTACAACTTTTAATTGCATCTAACCATGGTGGTGTATATTTGTTAATGATTTATAATAAGTGATAAACTACACAATTGTGTACAGGGAGATTAACAATAACTGTAGCCTCTAATTGAATACTAAATGTTCATTGTACTCAGCTTCATTGCCCTACTTTGCGGCATGTGAGAATTTCTCTTGTGGTAAGTTAGCCAATGTGATTTCATGTGATCAGCTGGAGCAAATGACTATTGAGGTAAAGTAGTACTGGGAACAAAGCCTGAACAGACTGATGACAGAGGTAAGCTGTGACAGAAGGAGGACACCCAACCCAAAAGCCTGTTATTGATCATGTGGTCAGGCAAATAGTTGGGATGTTCAATAAATCACATAAAATAGTTTAAAAAGTTCAGGACTGAGATTTGCTAAAAGCCCTTCAGGTTTTAGTTTTGTTAATTCCTTCTAAGTTGGTAGAATTCCTTGAGGCAAATGAAGTTCAGAGGCCTATCACTATTAGAACAAATACATTGAAGTCAAGGAGAAGAGATCTTGCACAGGTTTGTCAATTAGTGAACAGTTTCAGTGGTAGATTTTTACAGTTGACTGAAAGACATCTATATGTATTTTAAGTGCAACTGGAAGATCAGATTGTTTATCGAAGAAGATCAAAATACAGTATGTTGCAACATTTGAGTTACACTTGAGTAAAATACTCAGGCCTGTTATGTCATCCATTTTGAAATTATAGGTGATCCTTGCAGTTTGATAGGCTTTCAGCACTGGGATTTATACATGAATTGTACCATTTTTTTCCTTTAAATCACAACTTTTTTCAAGTCAATGAGAAAGCAACACTGATACAAAACAACCAAATTGAATAAGATTTCAAGGAATTTTTCAAAAATACCAAATGAATAGAACTGAAAGAAATGAAACAAAAGGGGCCATTAATGGTGTGGCAAATTTGCAACTTTTTCCACCAACATTTTTCTTGTTTTCCGAAAAAATGAGTAAACTTATTTCTAGTTCTACTTTTTTTAAAAACCAGCTCAATATTGTTCAATATTTGTACTGAATTAAAACCTGCATTTGATCAATTAGATTTTGGGATTTCAAAATGGATGTTCAGTAATAAAGTGGTAATTGAACTTTTTGTTGAGCAGTTCTGGTCTGCATCATCCTTGTGATTTCAAATTAGGTCGCACTGCACTGCACCCAGTTCAATGACCATAATGATTATTGATCATGACAATTGTTTGAACATTAGATGCAGCACGACAATTAATACAATATAGCTATCACTTTTGATTTGTTTATCCCTTTAGGCCCTCATAAACCGTGGGGTAAATTTGGACCCAATTGGTAAATGGTCTAAAGTTGGACTTGTTGTCTATGACTCTTCTGTACCAATTGGTAAGGACTAAAAAAGAGAGACATTTAATTTTAGTATGAGATCAAAATTAATGCTTATTTTAAATATAAAGTTAGGAAATTTTATACTTAATTTTTTTTGAGAGAAACCTTTAAGTGAGCTAGTTGCAAAACTTTTAGTATCATTGTAATTATTAATTAGATCTTTGCAACCCCCCTTTAATGTAGGAAGGAAAATAGTGCATATCCCAATTGTTCATTGAGAACGTCGGGTTATAACTTTGAAACACAACTCATTCTCAAGACTCCATGCCTATAAAATTGGTCAATAAAAAATTTATTTAAATAATCCACCTTCAACATCATTTCATGTTAATGATTGAGGAGTATTGGATTGGAGTGAATTGCAGTGTCTTTAAATCTACAGTTTCAAATTTTGATTTTTTTCAAAAGTCGAAATCACAGCATACAATTTTTTATACTTAATACATTTTGTGCATGTAACCTTTTGATTATAAAAACATCTTTTGAATAGGAGCAACTCCGGAATATCTAGCAGGGCACTATATGTTGCAAGGGGCATCATCAATGCTCCCAGTTATGGCCTTGGCTCCTCAAGAGAAAGAAAGGATATTGGACATGTGTGCAGCTCCTGGTGGCAAAGCTACTTACATAGGTAAATGCTGCTATGTTGAAGTCACCTAGAGATAAACTTTGTCTTATTACTAACAGTAACTAATTATTTATTAACATCACTAAAATCAATGCTGAAAATTTAATTTTCTCTTTCTCTCTTTCTTTTTCAATTTTACTTTTAATTCTTTCAGCTTCACTCCTAAAGAACACTGGACTGGTGGTTGCAAATGATGCTAAAAAGGAGAGAACAAAAGCTTTAGTAGCTAATATTCATAGATTAGGTGAGTTTGTAATTAGGTCTGGACACAGTGCTTTGCCTTAACCATAAACACATGTGGGACCAAGAATATGAAAAATTATTCAGTTTTCCTTAGCTTCCAAACCCCCTCCCTCTGTTTTTTTGTCTGAGAACCCCAACTTGAGTTCACCAAATGGAAATAATTACAAGACTAGTATTTCCCAATAAAGGATGACCCTTTTTCAGCTTTCAAAGTGCTTATTAAAAATATTTAACAACCTTAACTGACTGTAGTAGGCTAGAACAATTTATTTATAAATACATTTGGAAAAAAGAGAGCTTAGTGCCTCAAAACTTGAGAAGTAACCATTTTAAGATGCAAAGCTAATAATTATGAATAACTGAGATTTCATTTCATCCACACACAAAGGAACAGAAGCTTACAAATATTTTTGCTGTACAAAACACATTTATTTTAAATTCATTTCTTTGTAAGACTTTTTAGTGCTGACTATTAATTTGTTTCTTTTTCAGGAATAAGTAACACCTTGGTTTGTAATTATGATGGTAGAGCATTTCCAAAGGTACGTACCATATGATTTTCCAAAACTTTCAAGCCTCAAGATTTTGTTTTTTATTTTACTTTTTTTGCTTCATTTTATGAAATCATAACTGATACTACATGCCAAACCCTTTTGAAAATGAGATCAAATTCTTGTTTGGTGATAAGTTGGTTACATGTTGGATCTGTTTTGTTATTGAATGGTGTATTTTGGTCTCAACTACAGTCACTGTAAGGCATGCAGTTTTAAATATACTACTGAGTTGATTTAGGGAGTCTATAAAAATTGAGTAACCAGTAATTAGGTGCATGCTTCTTTGTATTGTTGTTACTATTTTCTGGATATGCTATTTTTTTTGGGGGGGGGGGGAGGGGGTGGCAGAGGTGTTCTTTTATTTCATTATAATAATATCTTTCATGTGTCTTCAACTGAGTAAGCTGTGTCTCTTCCTCTGGTGTAGCTGTACACCCATCACTTTGGCTTTGAAAGTTTTCACTTTTCACTCCTTATCCTTACATTGTGAATTAACCTTTTATTTCTTGCCAAAAGTTCTAAAAATTTGTGCTAGTTTCCAAACATATAACTCAAAATAAGGGAAATAAAGTTCCAGTGGATAACTGATAATTTTTCC
>NC_142526.1:14665102-14672602 GCF_964205215.1 Stylophora pistillata
CAGGAAACTCAGAAGATAACTAGCAGTTTCAAGATAAAGAATGTTGCCCAGCATATTGGAGACACAAATGTCACAAGAGATGAAAAATTCTGTTTACATATGGCTTTCAACTTAAAGAGGCACTGGAAGTGCAGTTTTCAATAGACTTACTTTGAATTCTCATCTACATAGCACCTTGTGCCACGTTCCCAGTAAGGACAAATAAGTGCTTGTGTTCAAGTTGCAGTTTTTCAGACCCTTGTTTGACACAGCATCTTTTAGCAAAGTCTTGCGAACTTAACAATAATTTACAGGTCAACTTTCTAAAGTCCTTTTCAAATTTTATTAACAATTATTTTAAAAAAATAAATACCAAAGCACGTCAGAAGCATAATACACGTCAGAAGCATACAACCTCCACTGAATGTCATATGCTGTGCTACAAAATACAAAAAGCATTTCTACCCAGGAAGCATCACTGTCACAGTCAATAGTGTTAGTCAATATGGTTAAAAACTCCTATTGCACATAAGGTAACCCAGAGCATGTCAAGAACAGATAGAGCCTTTAATGCATGTGGCTAATGTCATTCACATATTAATTTAGTTCCTTTGACAATGTAGAAATAAAATCTACCCAAAGTAATCAAAGAGGGAGTGTGCTTTTGGGGAAAATGTTCCAGCTATAAATGGATTACTGTTGCTGGCAAAAGCCACCACTCAAACGTTTTGGTAGAACACAACAAATAATAGCTCAAAACAACAGATACTGGTATGTTTTTGTTTCTTTTTTTTTTTATGACCTGTGACCTTACAGCAATGCAGTCATATTGCCACAATTCAAGGATTCTTGACTGTCACGTATCTGATTGTTAGAGTAATGTAGTTCTCTGTGAATTACTTTTCAATTCACAAACCAAAACAAAAAAATATGTCTCCTTGACATTTCCTTGTTGTCACCTTTAGATCAGACTTTAAGTAGCTACCTTTCTAAACTTACTCAATAATTTATGGGTATTGGTAAAATTGTTCATGGTGAAAAGTTGAGTGAGAGAAAAGAAATATTGGCATATGTGCTCAATAATTAACTGACTAGTTGATTAAGTCAAATGTTTGATATGTGATATTGCTATTACATAGGATTTCCTGACACCCTATACCAGGTTTTTAAATCTTCCTTCAGTTGTAAAATATAAAGCCAAATACCCCTCATAATCATGTAATTATCATGACTTTTTTCTATAGCACACAAGCTCCATAGGAAAGAAAAACTGAAAAGCAACCAAAGCTTAAAAATTTCCACATACAGCTACCTCCATTTGACTACACAAATGTATTTATTATTTTTTGTTAGTATCAAATGCCATGCCCTTTGTATGGTAGTTTTTTATTGTCTTGTCTTTAGAAGTTCAAAACAACAAACTTAAGTACAAACATTTTTTGCTCCCCAGTAAAAATCAAAGTGTGATTTACAGACCTTCGAAAAGTAACCAGAGAAAATTTGCACCTAGTCTAGTCCTAGCAGGCAACAGTAAAAATATATTTGTTAGCTCAAGCCAGCAAGCCTCAATGTCAATTTTTTTTCATTGCAATCGAGCAAAGGCTTAATTCAAGAAGAAATTAAATTTACAATAGATCATTTGTCACGGCCAAATAAATTAAAATAAATAACTGTTTACAAGAGAGTTCCATTGCTAACAATACCATTTGCCATTAAATTCTAAGTAACTCTACTTTGTAGTTTATGTATGTATTTACGAATATTTATACAGGGTAGCCCAGTTTAGCAGATAGCTAGTTTAAATGGCACCCTGGGAATGCCCACCCATCCCACCCCAGGGAGGACATCCACCACAGTAATATCGTGCGTGGGAAATTAACGTCTCCTACCCCTAACCCTGTAGGAGATGGGGCCTATGGTTTATTCATCCTTATCTGAGAAGACTAGAACATCTATCCATTTCTTAATATTATAGAAAGGTAGCAAATTCTCCTCAGTTATTTTAAGACCACGAGTGTTGGTCCGGCCAGGGCTTGAACCCTCGACCTCCCACACAACACACTCCAGCGCTCTAACCAATTGAGCTTACCGGGGGATGGTTACAGAGTGATCACACTCTTAAATGATACAATGCATATTTCATTTAAGTTCACATCAGTACATTAGTTTAGATGTACAGTGCAGATTCTTAATTTGTTACCTCATACAAAGAAAACATTCATCCAAGGCATAGTTATTGTCTCTTCATTGAGTAGGCTATGTACAATGTGGTGCTTTGTTGGATTAAAACGGCCAACTAACTGCAAATGAGTACCCAAAAAGGCAGGATCTTTCTGCTCAGGATTGTTGACTTTAATCCTACAAACAAATTGCTTGCAGGTGTTTTTCAGCAACTGTTTTCCATTGCAGTAATACTAGATTTAACCTTGGCCATTTTAGCAACAAAAGTGTCACAAATACATTTCTATTCAGTCACAACAGAGAAAAACTGTGCTTTATATTGTGGGTGGTCTTGATTCATCAAAGCACAAACATGTAACAAAGCCACATTAAATAGAAGTAAAAACCTTACAGTTGCCATCAACCTGCCAGTTGTATGGCACCTGCCCTCTTAAAGTTCTCGCTTAACACTGCTTGTTGGACATTTTGTAACCTGGACTCCTGTTCCTCATGTTCAATGTCCTTCTCATCTTCACCAGTACATGTCAGGATACACAACCTATACACCAGCAGACTCAAAGCAATGGCATTCTTACATGTGAAGAAAATATGCATCTCACTGTATACCTGGTAATTAATAATCAAAAGCAGTCGCAGAATCAAAAATGGTCCATCTTGCATGAAGATACCAGTCAGGATGCCAAATATGTCACCATGAAGCAGCATTTCACGACGAGATATCTCTTTCACCTCTCCCCTGGCAGTTGTAATTGGGTAAATTTTCTTCTCCTTCTTTTCACCTTTGTATCCCTTTCCACGCAAGACATTCATTTCTGTTTGACGACGTTTCATCTGCAATCTCTGAATGTATCTCTCCTTGAGATCTTCTTTTTTTTCATACTTATGGAGACTTATTTTCCGGTTTATGACATCATCAGGTGAAACCTGGAAACAATTTTTTAACATGACTGTGATAAGTGTTCCACATATAAACATAGTTAAGACCATTTGGTTTTATCCACTGATTTGACAAAGTACATTGGCCTTCATGAAAAGTTCGTAAAGCTGACATTTCAAGTGGGTGCTTGAAGAATGGCTCAAGCTCAAAATATCAGCTTTAGAAACTCTTAACAGTTGCCAGTTTACAACATCAACTCATTTGATATAACCAAATTATCCTGTAGTACCCACCAATGCAGCACCACTGACAGTTTCTTTACAACCTTTCCCCCCCTTTATACTCTAGCTGAAATTCAACATTTGACAGAAAATGAATCAGAACTGATAGTATGTTGACTGTGACATAAAAAAATTTTTACAATTGAGTTATGTTCTGCTTGCTTCTAGTCCTCTGTTCTAAACATTATACCCTTTTGCTAATTTCCAAACACAATTTGACCAAGATTGTTGGTGAGTAAGTAAGAATACAGCTGAGTTTTAACATTTCTCTACTGAGTTGTCAGTTGCCTGCTAGTGGCCATTCACAAGGCTGTCATGGTTACTCTCAACAAGAATCTTAAGCCTGGTTCACATATGATCTCAGACAATCGCACTCGATTGCCAGTGATCATCTGTAATTATATGTGAACAGCTCTGTGATCTTGTGCAATCAAGTGCAAATCATGATCGCAGGTGATTGCAGGAATAGAACCATGTTCTATTCATGCAATCGGTTGTGATTGTCTGAGATCGAGTGAGATCAAATGTGAACAAAGTTCTGCAATCATGGGATTGGAAAGTGACCCAGTGTTTTCCAGTGTGCAGCACTGCAAGCGGTATGATACCATGACAACCAGTTGTTTATCAACTTTTACATGTGTGTTTTGACAAGATGGAAGGTGAAATTGACATGGAACAGTTCCTGGAAGAAATTAGAAAATATAAATTGTTTGTTCAATCGCTTTAAGACTTTCTGCATCCAGAAGCAATGTTTCTTCTTTGACCTAACAGTGATTCTCATTTAAGTGGAGACAACAGAAGCAGAAAGTTAACACCTATTAAAAGTTCAGTGTCCTTGGCATCCATGATCGCTGCAATCGGCTGCGGTCATATGTGAACATGGGATTTGTGATCTTTGGTTGAGTGGTTTCAGTGATCGTGCGATCACCTGCGATCATGTGCGATTGTCTGTGATTATATGTAAACCAGGTTTTACCCACACACATCTATTGTTAATGAGTGTGATGTTTCTTCAGAGTTAGTGCAAGTTTTCTCAAACTGTTGTAATTGTGATATTTACATGTAAGTCAATTCTATAACAACCACGAGAGTACTAGAATGAGCTAGACTAAAATTGCAAGTACATGCCTCCTAAATTCGACCCTACTGACATAAACTGTTATGGCTACAGCCTCCTCTTGGAGGCAAAGCCATATATATAGTCAAGATGGGTGAGTGAGCAACTGTCACAATGGAATTCATATCTTGACCAATGTTTCCTAGTGTAACTTATTGTTTGTTTCAGAGTACTATAGAGGATGTTAAACATCTCACAATACTTTCAGGATGGTGCATGAAAACACAAAGCTTTACCTTACAGAAATATCTTTAAAAAAGTCATCAATGAAACAATTTTTTAAAAATTTTCCTTAAAGTTCCCTACCAATGTCTGTCTTGAAAAATGCAATAAAAAATATTTGTCACCGTGCTTGTTTAAGAGATGTGATGGGCCAAACTTATCCCATTTATGCCTGCACTGGCACTAATCATGCGTGTCATTTAATCAATTCTTGGTACATTTTGTGGTAGATGGAAACAAGGGTTTTTAACTCATGAAAACAACTTGATGGGTTGAAAGTCTTGAGCAAATGGAACAATTTTGATAGCCAAGGTTTTGATAGCCTAGATCTTGATAGCCTAACACACTAAATAGGTGTTCCTGAGCATCTGATGATCTACATTTCAGTACTGAAGAGAGTAAATTGTTAGTTTTTCAATTCAAATCCTCCCTGATGTAGTGCACAGTTAACCCACCTTGTTGTTTGTGATTCTTATCTGGTTGTTCTTTCCAGTTGTGGCTGTGGTGACAAGACAGAACTGTAACAAGCTCCATGTATACACACCAAGCACTGCATATGTCACTGACTTCTCTGTTTGGACAACATCTTCTTGAAGGACTTCAAATAATTCAAGAATGTCTGCTGCAGTGCCAACATAACCCAGTAAAAGAGCGGACAGCTGGTCACGGGTTATCTCACCTCTTGGTAGAAGCCATCTTCCAATGATTATTCCAATGATCAGACCCAGTTCACAAATCTGTTTGGCCAGTATTGATGTACTCACATTTCCAAGGCACTGCAAATTCAAACATTACAATGTTTCTATCATAAAAGCTTGAGCCGAAAGGTGCACTATTCTTATGAGTTTACTTAACATAACATTCAAAGAATGGGCACATTTAATGACAATAAAACTGAAAGTATGATCCAAGGAACATTTTCATCTTCCTCTTCTGAATAATTTCTTCCAATAGTTATTTCTTTTTTGTTTGTTTACATGAATGAATTTTCTTTCATTTATGGCAGGGAATCTGGGACCCCTTCCCCCTCCACCTCCCCCTCTGCCTTCTTATTCAAACATTCCTGGATCAGCCTGTTTGAGAAATGCCTTAAAGATATGTTTTTGAAACAATGATTGGATTTGCTTTACTTTGTTCTACAGTTAACAGGTATTTCAAGCAGGTCACTCTTTCTTGTTTCTTGAGGGGTGAGTTCAACTGAGTGAAAAAAAAACTTACCCCAGGAATATTCCCTTGAGGTTGTACAGTTCCATTTACACTTGGTGGCTCTGTTGGATTTATACGCAGTTCCAGAAGGTCTATTTCTAAAATCCATATCACAGGAATCATTGTAGACATGTAGAAGAAACAGCTTGGCCAAAAGCTGGAAAAAAGAAAATGTGTTCTTGAAAATTTGCATTACATCATAATTTGTAATTTGTATACTTTATGTTAAATACTGTAACTGTGCATCACTTCTCAAATCAGCTTGAGACTGATCATTTCTAGAGACAATCACTTCTGAGGTTCAGATGGTGGATATGGTCTTTACAGGTTACATAAAATGCTGTTGTTTGTTGTGGTTTTTTAATTGAGAAATCAATGTTTAATTGTTTGTCTCATGATGTAAGAGTCAGGCTAGCCAATCATGTATTGATCTTGACCTTTCAACTGCTATACTGCTAGTCTTCATCAGGCAACAAGGTCAAAAGTTTATGTGTTGCTATTTTATAGCACCTCAGTTTGTTGTTATTGGTCTATTATGGTGCACTGTCATGTTCTTTACATGTATGCTACCCACACTGCTAAAACTGGTATGTGTGCTGACCAAATGGAACCAGAGCTTATTCTTACATGTATTTCAGTACTTGTGAGCCTCAAAGAAAATTCCCTTTGCCCTTAAAAAGCACTAAATTTTCACTCCCAAAGAAAAATGAAAAGGGTGTGATCTACATAACATGATGAATGTGTTGTTCACTTCCTTCTTGATTTCAATTTTTTTTCAAGCTGTCATATATTGATTTTTTAAGCCTTGAATAATCAATATATTAGTAAGGAAAAATAAATCAGGGAGGAATCTTACCACACCATATTCCTTTCTTTCTTTATAGCTCTATCAGTTACGTGCACCCCCCCCCCCCCCCCATCTCTTGCAAACATTTACATTACGGACGTCAAAGTTGCATGACTGTATAATTATGAAAGAAGTCATGGACAAAGTATTTCAAAAATAGAGCAAATCTAGACTCTATGCTTCAACGGTGTTAACGAGCATCAGCCTAACACGAGTCAAATTCAGTTAAGCTTACTCATAGATGTCGTTATGATCGAGTGCATGCACGTACCGCCTGTAGGTTGTTAGAAGCTATATCTGTTGCCACTGAAGTTTAAATTTTTGAAACACAGCCTTGTGAGATTAATAAAATCCACCAAGAGGGGTTGCTTTCAATACTTACTACTTGTATTCTTGTCCTTTGCGAGCAAGTAACGTGTAAACCATCTCGAAGAACAACAAAACTATGCCCAAAATGGTTGCCCAGTACTCTATCAAATTCAAACAGTGTGCCAGAAGCCACACAGACAGAAATCCATGAATAAAGAACAAAACACGAGTTATTACAGCGTAGAAAATCGGTCGAAAGCCCCATAATTTCACAAGCAACTTTTTCGCCATTTTGGAAATCCTTTTATCCCTGCAATCTAATAATGTAGGTTTCCCAGCAACAACTTCTCTTTGTTATTTTCCTAATTACGTCGATCCGATCAAGCATGACTGACTGCGTTGATTGCGTCAGAACCAATAATGAGCCTGTGATTTATTGGTCTGCTGTAACGTTTTAGCTGTCATGCTTTGAAAGTCATCC
>NC_142526.1:14677602-14722602 GCF_964205215.1 Stylophora pistillata
TAAAAAAAAAAAAAAAGCTCACGGCCTAGATGTGCCATAAACCAGAATGCATTGCAAGTGAATCTCAACACGCTGGGTCCTCCATGTTGTCATCTGAGCTGTGAGTTGTGAAAATCAAGTCCAAGAGAAAACAGAATCCCAAGTGGGACAAATACAGAGAAAAAATGTCCAACAAACGGATGGGCAAGCACAATGACGGGGGAATTCAGTGGCAGTATGGATTATATAACAGTCCAAAGGCTACCTTCAACAGTGAAAGGGAAGTGCCAGAAATACTCATGCATCAGGCCGCTAACGATAGTACCACTTGGTTGTGAGCCAACGTTGAGCAACATCAAGACGGCGTGCAAAAACCGTTTCAGTTAGCTGGAAATGGAATGCAACTTGCTTGCTGGAGAAAGAGGGCCATCATTTATGGATGTCACCATGATAACGAATTGGAAGGTCCTTCATATTCGTTTTATCCCCAAGTCGAATGAAGAGTGCGATCTTTCACGAGAAAACACAAGAAATAGAGCTGCTGCAAACCCTGTGAAGTTAGAGCAGGTAAGGTGCTCACTAGCGCTACCAGCGCCTTCTAAAATTCCTGCTTCTGTTCCACTTAGTGCCATGCTTCAAATTGGGAAGCTTATACAACCCAAAGTTCACGCTGTAACTGTAGAACTGGAACAGTTTGACTTGAAATCAAGGGAATGGCTACCCCCATTCGAAGTAAAAGTCTCTCTGAGCAAGGAGAAATTTTCCAGCGGGGCATTCAGAGATGCTTATGAAGCCACAGTTATAGCTGGTAGATTGCAGCCTGGAGATAAGTATGTCCTCAAGAAATTTAAGAAAGAGCAAGCCAAGGAAGTGGAAAAGTTTTTTTTTAGCATTGAGAATCACACGAGGAAGATGAACTCCCTAGCACGAAATTTTGCCATGAAATTTGGCCTGGATGCACCTGCAGAATTTGGACAAACTTTCAGCTACACCAAAGTATATCTTGGGATGCGCAATAGCGAGTTTGTAGCCCTGCAGAGTTACTTGAATGGGACATTTCAAAAGTACATTAACAACACTGGTAACATCTTTGGTGAGGGAAGCGAACTAAGCATGAAAGCTGAAAGCTTTGTCCATTATAGCTACGTTGCATCAGCAAAACAACTGATGATTGTAGACATACAAGGTGTAAATTATGCACTTTGCGATCCAGAGATAGCAAGTTCGACGCTGATGGCTAGAGACGATACGATTCTGTTTTGTTCTGGAAATCTATAAACAACAGCGATCGAGGAGTTTCTTAGCAAACACACATGTAACAAATACTGCCTGTTACTTAAACTGGATCAAGTGGTTCATGAAGAGGATAACTAAAACATTGTCCAAATTAAGGCAGATTTAGTCAGCTGCTGTCCAACCAGTTCTGTCAGCTCCCACTTTATGCAGGTGGAAAAATGCTCACTTTTTTGGTATGCCACATCAGACTTATTTTGCACTGTTGAGCAATTTTGTGTGTTACTGTTGCAATCTGGTGTTTTGCCAGCAAGTTAAAGTTTTAGTTATAATGAACATTGAAATTAATTGATTAATTAATTAAAAATTGTTGACATGTTAACTACAATGGATTCAATATACATGTAGAACACGTCAACATCTCAACTGTTATGTTCCCTAAGAGTGACCAACATCTCATTTCTCCTTATATTAGTAATGCTGTTCAATCATGACAAGTGTGGAAATTAGGGTGGGGAAAAGTTTTTATGTTGAGTTTTGGTGTTAAAGAATTAGAGTTAAAGTTTCAACTTTGATCACTCAATTATGTTTTTCAGGGGGAAAAATATCTAAAACTGTGAAAACTAGTAGAAAAGAATGTTTCTGTTGAATCCATGTGATTTGCTAAACAATGTGTTAAGGTCTATAGTGGGCAAAGAAATGAATCCTGTGGTGCTGTTGAAGTTGGTCGAAAGTAATGAATTGGCATAATTGAATATCACCATCATTACATTTGCCATGAAATGGTGTTCAAATTAAAAAGTATTGTTGTTGTGTTACTTTTTGTCCTTTCAATTTTCCTCTCAAATAATAATCCAAGTTGTTGACATTTAACAATATTGTTGGAGGTGGTGTTTTTTTCAGCCTCTGCTGATAATACTGACCAAGATCAAGATAACTCTGAAAATATATATATATGTGTGGATTTCACACAAGGTGCCTGTAATAAGTCTCTGGACAGCGAAGTCCAAAAAGAGCAACCGCTTACTCTCCCCACCCATGAAGCATATGATTAGTCAATCACTTCCCCCACGGTCTGCTAGTAGTGTTATAATTAAATTTAATTATTGTGAGTCACAGCATTGATGTGGCAGGGCTAGTGCAACCACAGGAAAAATTATCTGCCTTTGCACTGCTGTCTGACTTTAAACTCCAATCAAAGTGAGGAGATCTCCTCTTCCTAGCCTCCTACTTTTGACGTAAAACAAGAGAGCCACCCATCATCAAATAGGTCTGGGTCTTGGCTTTAAGAAATTGAAAAAATTCAGGACTTAATTCAGGTTCTGGTTCTACAATGTTTCAACAATTCCGAAAGGTAAATTGAATTCCAAAATATTGAATTCGGGGTGCCAGACTTCTAAGGCTCCATGCGTACATAGGATAATCTTTTCTCATCAAGTCCAGTATTTCTGTTCTCTTTAAATTCAGACAGACAAACTTAGCTAGGTTGTTTTTTAAATCGATGTCATCTTCCCAATCGCTGTTTCTGATCCTTACCTCCGCCATTTTGGAATCGAAATGCATTCTGGTCTATGGCACATCTAGGCCATGAGCCTTTTTTTTTTTTTTAGCTTTTACTATGGCACTAATAGGCCATACTCTCTTTTTTCTTTCTTTCTTTTTTCTTTTTTTTTTTTTTTTTTTTACTATGGCACTCGTAGGCCATACTAATTTTTTTTATTTTTATTATTTTTTTACCATGGCACTCATAGGCCATATTAATTTTTCTTTGTAAAAAATAAAGATAACTAATAAAAAAAATAAAAATTATCCAAAAAAAATATAAAAAGAAATAAAAAAGAAACTAAAAAAAAGAATAGAAAAAATTAAAAAATAAATAATAAAAAAAATTAAATAAATATAAAAATTTTTGGAAAAAATAAATTAATTCACTGTGGCTCTACAGCTTTTTCCTATGGCACGCATGGGCCACCATACAGGTGACCAAAACATTTTTCATTTTTTAATGTTGAAGATTCTTATCTGGAGGAATTAAGGAAACAGTACGAGAAGAGACTTCAAATAGAAAAATCAACTTCTGCTGGACTCAAGGTATCCAGGAATAATAATGATGAGAGCAGGCCTAAAACTGTTGGAAACCACTTAAGAATATGAAACTGTTTGTTTGTGTTTTATTTTAAATGAACATTTTCTTGCAGATACTCAGAAGTATCAAAGTGTCAAGTAACTCACTTGCATTTTTCCATTTATTGTTTACCATTAGCATCGAATAATCAGTTAATCCCTAACTCTCAACAAATCTGTTGATTTACTTTCACCTAATCCTTTTACACATGTTGTAAGAGGCTTTAGATGTGCTGATATTGATACAACACAAGATGCACAGTCCAGGCTCAAGCTTACTAAATAGACAACTCGGTCCTCTTAATTCAACAATTTTTCATTTTCACATCTGAAAATGTTCTTGTCAAATTTGTGATCATGAAACAGAAGCAACTGAGGTATATGAAGGAAAAAGAAAGAGAACTTGCAGTTGCACAGAGTGAAGCCACTCAACTAAGAACAGAGTTTTCAAAATTTAAACGGTAAGTACAGCAAACAGAAAGTTGCTTGTTGATCACAAATTGTAATTTAATTACTTTTTGTACTTTTTGTAAAACTATTCTTGGCATTGAATGGTCCAGAAAATTTCAAAATATATATTTGCAACTTAACATTGTTATTGCACTCTTTAAATTTTTGGCATATTAAAGGGGATTTCCAGAACAGGATTCCTTTCTACCTCTCATTTTAGAGAAGTTGTTTACTGAGTATTTTATGCAATGTGCAATGAGTATCTTACCCTGTAATAACTAGACCTGGTTGGAGGCTTGCATTTTACAACATTGAATGCTATAATGATGTCTGTTGCTTTTTATAGCATGAAAATATTAATAGAGGAACATACAAGTGAAGCCGAGGACATGTTGCAGCAGTTAGATGCTAAGTCGTTCCCGGAAGTCATCCTTCAACTTATCACACTAAAAAGGTAATAATTATTATTTATTCATCTGGAGCTGTTATCTTGGACTTAAGAAGGGAGTCAGAGGGAAGGGGAAAAAGCATAATTATTATGGTAAGTATACTCTGTAGGTTGCCAGATTATAGTGTGGATGCCTCTATTTCAGGCTAGTATGCTGCTTGCTATAAATTGGTTTTGTAAATTTTGAGTGCAAGTGGCATGACCAATTTGTATTATTGTTCTATAAAAACAGGAGCTTGCCTTGTTTTAAAGTTTGAACTAATAGACAAGTGAATCTGTATACATTAAACAATCAGAGAATTTGCTCCTGATAGGTGTAATTTTGCCTTCATCCAGTTGAAATCTTGAGCTCATAGTCTAATATTGTTGAAGATTACATGGACATCAAATAGCATTGTTATCATTCTTTAAAGTTCCATCTATGTTAAACATTTAATGATACATATCAGATAACCAAGTATGGCTCCAGGATATACCTCTATCACAAGGCAAGAATGCAATGGTAGTTATAATTATAGTCACATTTGAGACTGTCATGCTCTCACTTAACATACTTTGTTTCTTTTTGGGGATTTGTGCATCATAACAGGAAACTAGAGGAAAAAAAGTTGAAATGCAAGCAGGCCATAGATACAACAGAGAAAGTTAGAAAAGAAAACATTATGGTAAAAAATGAGGTAATAGATTAAATGAATTTTGAAATTTAGTCGGTAGAAATTGTAGCCAGAAGTGAAGAAAACTGAACTTCAGTGAACATCTCCCTGCATATTGGACTGGGAAAATGTTCTTGCTCAAAATGGGATTTAGTCATTTTCCCTTTTCCATCTCTTGTTTCATTGATCATGCAGTAATATGTCTCAGCTCTTATACTCTCAAATTTGTTCTAGATAAATATTTTATGTATTTTTATTTCATCATCGATTACTGAAGAGTTTGATACACTTTCTTATTATATCACTTGCAGTGCCCATAGGCAAGGTGAAGTGAATCCTGTGTTCTGATTGGCTACCAGAGTGGGCAAGATGGGCCCATCTTGCCCGCTCAGGATTGCCCGCATTGATCCCGTGCATGAAAAAGATAGAATTAGAACTATGTTCACAATTCTTGGACAATTTCGGTGATGGAAACGCAAAAAGTGGCAGAAGATAGTCAAAACTAAGAAAACAGAAACAACTCTCGTGAGTTTGTTGTGCTACAAACACAGTAGGCGTTCTTTCCAGGCTCTCGAAATAGACAAGTCATTCCTAATTCTTATTAAAGTGAAATCTTTTTGCAATATAAGAAATCCTTCATTAACCAAGTTTGTTCAGTCAAGATGGTTGGATATTAGCCTCATTCTTTTGGAAAACTCTGAAGCCACAATCTTGAGGTGGTTGACAATGCCTGCTCACTCTTCTTCCTTGAAAATTTTCATTGTTGTTCTTTAAATTACTATTCTAAATCATTCTGTTACTCAGGCATGGCAACTTATACCAATTTGCTATTTTCAGGAGATTCAGTGGGTAATTACACATTTGAATTTTTTTTTGTAATTATATCAAAGGCAGCTTACAAGGAAATTGAGTTGACAAAAATGAAAGATAATCTTAAGATGGCAGAGGAAGACATCCAAAAACTTGAAAAAGAAAATGCTGTAAGTTCCATAGACTTAGTAGGACTTAAAGATACAAGAAATGAATGAATGTTGCAAACATATTTACAGTTTGTGAGCATTTCTGTTTCATGGTAATCTTGGGTTTTGAAAAAATAATGTTCTGTTTTAAGTAGATACTCTGCATTGATATTCTACAATTTTCTTGTAAAGTAGCTGTGTGGTAAGTTATATCATTCGCATTAGACTTTGTTGTTTAGAGAAAAGAGCAAAAAGATACAGTTTTTGCCTGCCTTGGCACATGAGAACTGTGCTTACCAGCTACCCCTGAGAAGTTCGAATTAATGACCTTTCTTGGAATTGATAAGAGTTTTCCACACTTGAATCTTAATTGGTCTTCCACACTTGAATCTTTAATTGGTCTTTCCACCATTATACAGAGTTACAAGAATAAGCTAACAGCAATGGAGAGAGCATTTTCATCCCCTAGTCCACGGAGTAGTGCCATTGGTCGCCTCATAAGGGAGAGGTATGTCCACAAGATGGCAAGAGTATCTTGCAAGACAATTATTATTGACTAACTAGATACATTTTAAAAAAAAAATGTTGGACAATTGTTTAGAATTTCATTTAAACGATAAGGTATTCACATAATGCAAAACAGCAAAGCTGACAAGCCAATGGCCCTTTACACTTACTGTAGATATCAGCAAAACTCATTAGTACATTATATAGCTAGCTCTGCCTGCAGCCAAGATGAAGCGCCTGTGTTCTGATTGGTTACCCGAGCTAGGTCAATTACTCATATTTGCTATACAGCTGGCAGCAATAGTGGGCAAGATAAAGGAAAGTAAATCCTGTGTTCTGATTGGCTACCTGAGCAAGCCAAATGCATCTATATTGCCTGCTTGGGATTACCCACTTTGATTGTGCATAAGAAAAAGGATGCATGGAGTGGACTTAAAAGTTCATAGCACTTGGGCAATGTTGGCAATGAGGTCACAAAAGCAGCAGAAGACAGTCAAATATGAAAAAAATTAAATGTTGCATATTTATGTTCTATGTAGTCCAGCACCAATGGATATTAAGAGGCCGAGGCTGAGCTGTACTGAAGAGGATTTGGAAAATATTGTTATAGCAGAGACACCATCCCCAAAGCCAAAAGGTTTTGATGGCAACAGTGAACTGAGGAACATTGCAGAAGAGTAAGGAAATCTAGACTTTAGATCATTTTAGCAAGTAGGTCTACTTACTTGCAGTGCACTGCCTAACCTGTTTGAAGCCTTTACACAAACATTATTGTACCCCTAATATACATGTACAGGTAATTCTCTTCAAATTTGTTCAAAGTAGTTGACTCTGAGGAACAACAAAGCAACATGAACTTGGTTAGACTTCAAAGCTCAACTGCAGGAGCAGTGGTTCCTAGGAGAACCTAGACCTCTTTAGGAAAGAGAGGCTCCTCAGGCCTTCAAAACCACCTGCCTGCTATTCTAAAGAAGCCAATTGTACCAAATCGTTATATTGAAACCAGTGGGGGACTTCAGTGCACACTCTAATTCAGTATAGGGGATGCATGTGGTATTGGCTCCTGGGAATAAAATGTTGATATGTTAATCTTCTTTACAGAGTGGGTTTGTCCCTGGTGAAGACAACAAGCCTAACCTCTCCACCCAGTCACACAGTTTTGAAGCCAGCTCAACAACAGCCTAAGAAGGTCCCAAAACCAGCAGGAGGGTCTGTGTTCAGACAGGGTTATAATGGACTGGGTGGACATACAAAGTTCCTTGCTCCATCAAGACCAATCAAGACAGCATCACGTAAAGTGGCAAGACCCAATGGCATTTCTAAATATATCAAATCTTCCAATCTCATGAGAGTGGCTGACCCTCCCCTTCCTGTTATGAACCTGAATTTAAATTCTTAAATTAAAGATAGCTACTCAGTGATAACAGTTATTTATTACAGATTCTGTTCACAATTATTTGCTTTGATAAATTTATGCAGATTTTGTTACCCTGGGGATTGTTCAGGAGAACACATAAAAATGTATTACATACATTCCCTTTTAGTGTGCTCAATTTTTGAAGACCTTAGTATGCAAATCCTTTTTTTTTCTGGGCAGTTTGTAGTCTTGTTAGTCACTCACTTTGGTAGTGCTTATTGAGTTCTTGAAAATTTTTCTTTGAAATGTATTTAAGGCTTCACATCAAAACTACCTGTATCTTATGGATCAGACTATTCACTTGTTGTAGTTAGGTTAGGGCCTTTTACTGGAATTGTTGCTTAAAGCAAATGATGTCATACGTATGAACTTCATATATTCATCGTACCAAATGATGTCATGTTTGCTGAAAGATCATGAGAAGACAAACTCCTACGGCCCCACTCGCCTACGGTCCGTACGTCACGACCCAAATGTCTTCTCGTACTGCCCTCCCATTCAGTCAAAAAGTACGGATTAAAGAATGCGTGGAAGGGCCGCAGTGAGGTCCGTAATGCATGGCAGAGAGACATATTTTCTCGTCAAGTCCTACCTGACTCGGGCAAAGAACAGTTTTTCATATGACCTCCGGTCGTTGCACCTTACGGCCTTGTCCGGCGGTCATGTTAAAACGCAGACTGCAGACCGTGTGCTGACGGGGTAATTTTTGGTTACTTGCTACTTCACCCTGTCATACATTACACCCATGATTTACTTATTTACAACAGGGAAGGTTTTGTGGCCACCAGATCGTGCCGACTGCTTGTTTTACTCTAGACTTGGCCGGTTTTGGGGTCCTCAACGAAGAGTCTGACTCGCTCACATTCTAGTCCTGATTACATCTAACTTTATTTGCTAAATCAAAGTGCCTATATATTGGTGGCTAGTTTTTACGTGATTAGATATGCGAGGGAAGGCATGTAGTTTCGTACTACGAAAACGAAGACCCTGCATTAGCCAAAAGAATTGCACACTTTTTAACAAGAATTTTACAGCAGAGAAGGCTTAACGACCGTCAGAATCTATTTTAGCTACGAAATACAGTTGACATAGGTTATTTATTGACAGGCCTAAGAGTCATTTCCTGTACAGAACGCGTTCATTGGGCTTGTGCTATTACAAAATAGTCTGAGCCTGTTCTTTGTTATTCTGTCACGGAATGCTAACTATAAATCAAAGGCGGCTAGCATTCGAATTCTGCCTGGTGTTCCAGAATAATATGTGTGGTAAGTTTACCCGAGGAAACCCTCGAGAATATCAACACCAAATTGGCTCGCATAGCGAAACAGAACAGGCAAGACGGGCCAGTAGTACTGGCAGTAAAATAATGGGAAGAAACACGTGAAGTGTAATGTATTATATTACTAAGCGTTGTTGCTGTTTAATGTGTGTTTAACTTGTAATTTCTACGGTTTTCTGTTTACAGGGTCTTCGTTTTCGTACTACGAAAACTAAGACCGGGTCTTAGGTCTTCGAGGGTCTTCGTTTTCGTAACACCCGCGTGACCCCAGCGCATTGAAACGTGACCTGTCATCCTAGGTTTAAGAATAGATCAAGTACTAGGTTGTTGTAAAACAGAAATATGATCCTTGTAACATGCAAAAATGTGCAAAGTGTAATCTTAACAGGGCAGGATTTACGTAGGTAATTAGGGTACAACAAAGCATTATGCTCACGTTCGAATTAAGGTGCTTACCAGAAAGGAACTGAACTACATGCCTTCCCTCGCATATCTAATCACGTAAAAACTAGCCACCAATATATAGGCACTTTGATTTAGCAAATAAAGTTAGATGTAATCAGGACTATAGTGTGTGCGAGTCAGACTCTTTATTTAAGACCCCAAAATGGCCAAGTCTAGAGTAAAACAAGTAGTCGGCACTTATCTGTTGGCGACGAAACCTTCCCTGTTGTAACAATAAGTAAATATATATATATTTATAACATAACCAAAGTAAAGCGCGCGCTCTGATTGGTCAATTTAGCATCCCCAATTTGCCCATGGGTGTACGCTGCTGACGTGAGCAAATGCAAAGACTCTTTTTCCGCGCGCGCTTGTTTTTTCTGGTCACGTAAGATTTGTTAAATAAACGGGAACTCTTTAGCTACAATGTATCAATGTTATGTTATAAAACAAATGGTAAACACCACACCGTACACTATTGAGTTATGGATGCACTTGGGAGGTTTGCTAAGCACTCAAGAAGCTAGAGTCGCTCTCGGCTATCGCCTCGAGCGACTCTTACGCTTCTTTCGTGCTTAGCAACCTCCCGCGTGCATCCATAACTCAATAGTGTACGCTGTGGTGTTTACCATTTGTTAAATAATCATGGGTGTACTGTATCGAAGGGTGAAGTAGTAAGTAACCAAAAATTCCCCGGTCTGCACAGTCTGCATGGTCTGCAGTCTGCGTTTTAACATGACCGTCCCAATACGGGGGGGTTAAAAAGAACGAGCAGTTGAGGTGAGGGGCCATACAGGTCATAAATTGATGAGTTCGGTTACGAACTGTTTCCGAGATACTTTAACAAGAAATAAAATACAAACAAAACAAACTGATGAGTCAAATCAATAAGGGTTGAGTGAGCAACTAATAAAGACGGGAAAACACGTTTATATATTGAAGAAGATGGAGGATAATGCAACCAGGAGTAGCGACAAAACTGCGCGGTTGAATTAATTAAAGAGGAACGCGTTCTCTTAGAGGAATTTGGGAACGTATTTTACAAGGAGTATTTTATGAAGATAGCTCTGGAAAACGCATAGTGAGAGGAAAATTCTGGAAAGCGTTCAAAGGATTTTTTCGCCAACGCATTTCGCGAACGTCCTTTAAAAATGTAACTGGTAACACTACCCAAGAGGTCACTCAAAACTCTCTCTCAGAGTGCGCTCCAACATACGTTTTATGATTGCGTTTCCAAATTTCCTTCCTTTCCAATATGCATTTCTTAAATGAATTGCAATAAGTTTCTTAAAGTAAGCATTTCGGCTTAAACTCAGTTTTCAAGGACGATTAATGGTATTACCATTAAATTGTTCTTGTTATGATCCAACGGATTCACCAGATTGGAACCTTTGGTCAAGCTACCACGGATTTTAAAATTGCCACAAAAGTGATTCTAACCTTTTTCCACCGTTCTGCTCCCAGCCCCCTGCTCTGAACATGATCTCCGGGTCTACTGAATTCCACTCAAAGACTCCGTAAATTGCAACAAAGTTAGTTTATTTTTATTGTTGACCAGGCTTATCTGGGAAAATTCTGCACCTGCTATTTCAGAGTGAGCATGCGTTGTAAAACTTCTTCGAATTTGTAACTTGAATTTACAAAATAGACCATAATCAATAACCTCAGAGATAAAACATGATGGTCTAGCTAGAGAGCTGAACGCGAGCCCTGTGTAAAAAACTTGCAGAAAAAAATTAATAATTTTCGATACCCTGTTATAAAATGATAGAAATATTGTGCGCTTAGTGTAAATGGAAGCATTATTGTAGGTTGAGATGAAGGGAGTTTCAAAAATAACTTTGATTTTATTCATAAGTGAACTCTCCAGATTCACCAGATTCTAAGGATTCTCCAGATTCAGCAGATTCCTCGGACTCGCCAGATTCCCCAGATTCCCCAGATTCCCCAGATTCAGCGGATTCCCCTGACTCGCCGGATTCTCCGGATTCAGCCGACTCCCCGGATTCAGCAGATTCCCCGGACTCGCCAGATTCCCCAGATTCGCCAGATTCCCCAGATTCAGCGGACTCCCCGGACTCGCCGGATTCTCCGGATTCAGCCGACTCCCCGGATTCAGCAGATTCCCCGGACTCGCCGGATTCCCCGGATTCAGCAGATTCCCCTGATTCGGCTTGTGTCCCTGTCTCCTCAGAATCAAACAAGCTTCTTCGCCTTTTTTCTTGGCCTTTACCAGATTCTTCAGAAGCTCCAGATTCTGCAGGATTTCCTGAATTAATTGAGTCTTTGTCTGGATTGAAAGATAAAAAAGAGGTCACCATAAAAAAATACTGGAAATGCTTTCACCATTGCGCAATTTCATATAAAATGCATTTTGCTGATCAATGTAAAAGGCCAACGGCCAAAACTCGTTGGTAGACAAAATCATCTCAATGAAGGGTTGGGAGACAGTATCTAAAATACACTATCGACAAAATAACAAAACATAGCGTTGCACGACTCGGAAATATTATCAATAAGTAATTGTTCGATGAGGTTGAGCATGATATCATGATTTATCAATGACGAAGTCTGAGTTATCTGACGAAGCCGAAGGCTGAAGCAGACAACCGTGACAGACACGAAGTTTCATAATCATGATATCATACGAAAACTGAACTAAATAATTCTTTTATTACACATTTTACAAACAATCTGCAAAATAAGACAATTCTCTCTGAGTTTGCAAAAACTTGAGAACACGATACCGACGAGGGGCTTGAAAACTAGGAAGACGTCGAACTCGCCATGATAACCCAGTATTAGCTGTAGATAATGGGTTATCATGTTAACTTCACGCGCTATACATGGGTTATTTACCAAGCGTGAGATTAAGATGGCTGGATATTTGCTGAGTTCTTTTTTGCGTTTTTATGGATCGAGACGATGACGAAGTCCATAAATACGCAAAAAAGGAATGAGGCTAATATCCAGCCATCTTGACCGCACAAGTTTGGTCTATAAAAGATTTATTATATGACAAAAAGATTTCGCTTGATAAGAAACAAGAATGACTTGTTTTCGGAGCCAGGGGAGAAAGCCAACCGGCGTGTTCGAAACGCAATAAACCCACGAGGGTCGTTTACGTTTTCTTTGTTTTGACTCACGTCCTCTGCCGTTTTTTGCGACCTTATCACTGACATTGTACAAAAGTTACGAGTTTTGTAATTCCGCTCCACGAACTTGTTTTCTTGCGCGGGATCAAAGCGGGCAAACCCAAGTGCGCAGGATGGGCCCATCTTGATCGCTTGGGTCGCTAACTCAGAACACAAATTCGCTTTGTATTACCCACTAAAAGAACTTTTAAGTTCTCGAAGTTATCATGCAGAGATCAGGTCTTGGCATCTTTTGCTATTTAAAGTGAAAACTTTAAAGTTCTCAAAGATGTCATGCAAAAATCAAGTCTTGTTATCTTTTGCTAATTAAAGTGATCAAGGTCACTATGATTATTACATATTAGAAAATGCAGCAAATGGAGTAAAGATCGGCGCCAGAAGCGGACTTGCTTCCACTGGTTCGCTTATCGGTTATTCGTTTGTGATGAATCAGGGATTTTCCAAGCAAATGATGCAAGAACAAATTGTAGAAGGATATCATTTCTGATACACAATATAATTCTCCTTTTACAATAACATGTTATTTTCCTATGATTTTAGCAGAACTGAAATGTTTACTTACCATGGGGCCTTGACGAACAGCATTGTAGAGATGAAATCAACACACAACAAAAAAGCAAAACATTTGAGACCTTCATGATATCTTTCTTGATTCTGTTGATTCAAGAAAAATAATTACACGTTATATCAATTTTGTCTTGTCAAATGTTTAAGCCAAACTGGTCAGCATTGTGACAAAACCGAAGATAAGAAAAGGTACGGCTATTTTGACGCAGCAGAAATTAAGAAAACTTGTTGGAGAAGTATGGAGCGGAACATGTATTTTTTAAAGTTTTAATTTACGACATATATCAGGGGATTACGTTTATTCATGAAGTAGATTTTTATTTTGGGATGCCGAGGGAAATTTTTGTACACCATTAAATGACACAGGTCGGTAATTAAACTTAATTTAATTTCTAATTTCAAGTCTAACTTTCGACTCGTTTTATTCTGATATTCTGACGGTAGATTTGAAATGGTTTATTGACTGTGTGAGAAATATAAAAGATCTATGGTGAAAAAAATTTCACGAAGTACTGATAATTGACCGCGCACATCAAGAAAAACTCTCCATCTGAATTGTGATCTCCAAGTTGACACTTATTCACTCGTTATCCGTACCAAGATTGGTCCCTTGTTCGTGCGATATCGATTTTTCTCGTGAAACACGTTTACATATATTCTTTTGTGGGGTGGCGAACTTTCTCGATAAAACTGGTCTTTCCTCACCATTTATGTAATTTACAATCCAAGAGGCAAATTCTCTCGACAATATTCCTCAAACAAAACAAAATGAAAGAGATCTCTTTCTCTCAGATCTTCAACTCTAACCCAAAGAAAATCAACTTGTGAAAGAAAGGTTTCAATGCAACTTAAACTTTAGCAGAGGATTTTATGGGTCACATTACTAAAACGCAGAATTTGCCAGTAAGCCTTGCCAGAAAAGATGGCTCCTCGTCATTTAATTGAAGAACTAACTTATCCTAGACCTAACAGAATTTACCTATTGTAACCTAAGGATCTAAATATACCATATGAGAGCGACACTAACAATTTGTTGGTTACGAGAAAAGACCAAAAGTTTGCAGCACTTTGTTTAAGTGGTCTCGTCAATCAGTTTACAACGAAAGGACACGGGAATAGCTAATAAAAGCTCTTATACAAGATATGAATACACCTGTAAGGAGAGAACATATAGCATAGTTGCCACGCACAACCTGTCGGTTGATCTCTTTAATACTGTGTTGGAAGTCAGAGAAAATAAGATCAAAGAGCAATTATGCAACAAGTGTTCTTAGTAGTCTAGCCGCAGAAACCAAGAAAAAAATAGTGTTGTTAGATAATCCACGTGTAGAATGTCGACGAAGGGAATAAGTCTTGTCGTTTGCGTGGGCCGATCGTTTAATGACAAGTCTGTAATGGGTTGTCTTCTATTGGGCAAAGTGCAGATAAACACGATGAAGCGTTACAAACCAAAGATTTAATAGATTGAACCATGTTACAAATGAAGAAATGTCGACATTCGTTAGCATAACTTTCTTTATCTCTGGGAATCGTGAGTAACAGAGGTTCCTAACGTATGACAAACATTTCTTGTTCTCAGTGACTGATTCTGCTAAGGTAACGAAACAATGAAACACTTACCTCCACTGTTACCTTGTCGGTAAATAAAAGCTATGGTATGATATTGTTAACAATGTCCTGCTGTTTAAAAGAGGTAAACAAATAATGAAAGACAAATATTCCTTTCAATATATCAAAATTTCGACCAATCAGAAAGAACTTCGTGTCTAATTTCCACAAGCACACCCTACGTGGCTTAAACTAGAATCTGAAAATGGGAATGAATTACGCTGAGAAACACAAGTAGTTAAATAAAAGAAAGAAAATGAAAAAAACAAAAACAAAAAACAACAATAACAACAACAGTTCAATTGCTCAGAAAATATAAACTGCTTACTTCAGATCTGAATTTGCGATACACAGAATTTGTTGAAAACAATTAATTAATCAATGGGGTTGAAAGTACCAGGTAAAAGGCCAACAGGTGACAAAAGCTTTCCTAAAACAAGTTATATATGACTCGAGAATAACACCTCAGAAATCAGACGGAGTCATTTCAATCATTAGCTGGAACCGTCTAGAATTTTTTAAGATCAGCTAAAAACTCGACGAAACTGCCTGAAATTATAGGGAACCGTATGAAACTAGGCGAAACCGTCCAAAACTATGATCGGACGGAGGGGGTGAAAGCGTCCAGCTTGATAGGACAGAACCACATGAGTTAAGCGAACCATTTCAAATTAAACAGAACTGCCTGAAATTTAAAGAGACCTCTCTAAATCAGACAGAAAGAGTCCAAAATCTCACAAACCTGCCTAAAAATAGACAGACGGAAGAGTTCGAAAGCAAACGCGAATTAGATGGAACCAGTATCTTTGAAAATAAACCGAACAGCCCAAATTCAAATGAAAACTTCCAAAATCAGAGAGCCGACTCCATCACAACAGGATGACCACTGTTTATGCAGCACGTTTTCAATGAGTTACATGTTTTACGCGTCAAACTTAATTCGAGACGTACATGTGACGACCATAATATAGCACGAAACTAGATGTTCCTTCCAACAGACTTTGTTTCTCCATCCAGAAGCTTTGTAGTACTTAGGAAATCTACGTTACGGGCTATTCAGTGTAAAATACACCTGCATATGATAACAAGTAGGATGGTCAGCACAAACAATGTCGCCAAGACTCGCTGAGAAATTCAAACCAAGTTACCGGTGACATCCCACGAGCTGGATTGTAGTGATAGTTTGAATGATCTCGCGTTCAAGTTGACCAAGGTATTGTTTCACGTTTTTACGCTCTTAGGTCGATATGTTTAAGAATTGACTGTGATAAAATAAGAAATCTGAGACACTTATGCGAAGAATAAAAAAGGGAAAAGAGCTTTTCAAAGAAAAGATTGAGGCAACTCACGTTCTTTAAGAACTTCAAAATCTTCCACCTTGACTCAACCAGACCGACCAATGCAGGGTAGTTTAGCATTCCATTCTAAACTGTTCATCAAATCAGTTACGTGAAGGATCTTAAATTCTTTTGGTAAAGAAATACATGTTTCTTATGTCAGAGCTCTATGGACTACGCCATGCTTGAAATATCTGATGTTTGTTTTCAATGTATAGAATGTATAGTCAATCTCAGTAGAAACAGAGCACTGGCGGTTTGATAGTAAGGGGCGAAAAGTCTTTGGGGCTGAGTTAGCCTTTCAAAGAAAGAGCTCTTTAACTGTAGCTTAAGTACTTGAGTGACTCCGTCGTTTCTTTTGGTTAATAGCTCTGTATCATCATTGAGATATTTTCACAACTGTGTGACCGAGGTTTGCTAGATTTGTATTACCGCTGACCTGTAAAGTTTTTCATATCGCCGATCAAAGTTTGTGTTTAAAAGTTGCGGTTCAAGGCGGCATCCTTTCTCACGACAAATATCCTCCGTACTGATGACTTGTCTGAGGAAAGTTTTTATTATGATCACAACAAAGAACTCGTACTTTAATAATCACAAACAATGTACGGCAGCCAAGTATCTACAGAGGCAATGGGGGTGGGGGTGGGGGTGGGGGCGGGGAAGAATATAACATGTACAGTGTGTGGTACTGATGCACAGCATCCGTTGTTCACGAATAATCTCTGAATAATATTGTTTTTGTCTCGGGATTCTGTGACAAATACTCTGCACTTGTCAATGAAGATGTGGGTAAGATGATGACAAGCAACTGTAAAACATCACTTTTGTCCTTTCTTTTTCTTGGCTGGAGATTTTTCGGAGGTAGCTGATCCCGGATGCTGCGACTTTTTAGGATGAGCCTCGCGTTTTGTGATCTAATGTACAAAATAAGAACATTGATTACGAAAGTTTCCTATAAAAATCCCTTATTCCTATCATCACTTGCGTTCAGAAATCGCATTGATTTCTTCCAAAATCAAGCAGAACGGTGTCCTCGCTGAAGAAAGTAACGACTTTTTGTAAGTTTTTAGGGTGGAAGGCGAGAAGATCCCTGCAAAGACTTAACATTACCTAGAGTACTTATGTGAAGGTGTAGTCTGATCGTACGGGTGAGTGTAGTCCTGAGAGGGACTGTTGTCGGTGGTAGCGACTGACGTTTCGACAACCTGTGCGGAAGTCATCATCAGAGTCAAGTCAATGATTGTTGTCAGTAGAATGTTCTTATTCCAGTTCGTGTGAAATGATCGGTTGGTTTTGCCGTGATGTTATTGGCTGTAAGACTCAAGTGACGTAAGTCGGTCGTGATTGGTCTGTTTCGATCTGTCGGTAAAGTTAGGTCGTTCTTTTTCGGTCGTTTGTGATGTTTATGTCGTGAATGAGTCGTTTGTATGGAGCGGGTAGTTGTTGACATCTGTTTAGGGATGTCTGTTCTAAGTTGGTAAACCAGCTTTCCAGAGTCAGTCGTTGAAAATAGTCAGTGCTGTAGGTTAGGCATTGCGCAGAGTCCCAACACTGACTGGGACTCTGCGCAATGACTGGGACTCTGCGCAATGCCTAACCTACAGCACTGACTATTTTCAACGACTGACTCTGGAAAGCTGGTTTACTAACTTAGAACAGACTCCCCTAAACAGATGTCAACAACTACCCGCTCCATACAAACGACTCATTCACGACATAAACATCACAAACGACCGAAAAAGAACGACCTAACTTTACCGACAGATCGAAACAGACCAATCACGACCGACTTACGTCACTTGAGTCTTACAGCCAATAACATCACGGCAAAACCAACCGATCATTTCACACGAACTGGAATAAGAACATTCTACTGACAACAATCATTGACTTGACTCTGATGATGACTTCCGCACAGGTTGTCGAAACGTCAGTCGCTACCACCGACAACAGTCCTTCTCAGGACTACACTCACCCGGACGATCAGACTACACCTTCACATGTTACCCCCGGGTTCAAACCATTTACTGCACTAGAGTACTTAATCACTTGCTAGGTATCATGAACGACAGCAGGAAAGGAGCTAACAGGCATTTTCTTAAAGAAATTAAAGACCAAGCTCATAAAAATTGAAAAAAAAAGAAGCAGTTACCCCTTTCAAGATTTTGTTCTTCAGTTCTTGTTGGGTCAGAGGTCGCTGGTCATCCTCGGAACCTGAAGAAGCATCTGAGTCGTAATCATCACCAGTTGTGGGCGGAACAATCGCCACTGAAGTCATTCCTGGCTGAGGTCCTTGACCCAAAAGACCCACTGCCACGGCCGGTTCACTATCACCATCAGTTTCCTGGAAAAGAGGTAACAAGAGAAGCACGATAACAACAATCGCCACGAAATCGGACATAATCACAGAACATAGTAAGTTACATTATAATATAGTTTACCTTTGAAGAGACAAAGCCGTGGACTTGAAGAAGCTCATTTGTTCTTTGCTCGATTAACCCAAGGAACTAAAATCAAATTACAAAGGAATTTAATATACATGTACAGAGGTATCGCCTCAGTAGATTTAGTGGATTTAGTGTAAAGTTACAGTGTTAATATGCTTTTGAAAAGCAACTACTTTTAAGCCGTTTTAATACAATAAAGCAAGCATTAACTAAACCGTTTGAGGAAAAGAGCAAAACAGGAGCATAACAAAAAGATACACATGCGTATACACCAGTTGGCCATAAATTCACTTTGGACACTATACTGTAAAAAGCATCTCTCTATCCTGTGTCACTGGACAAATTCAAAGACACTTGAAATTGTAAAATGACACCAAGGTTCCAAAGCTTTCTTTGATATTAAACAATGTGTCTCCTCCAAACTTAATTGTCAGCTGAATCAAACTTACAGGACCTCAACTTCATTCGAAACCTTTTTTTTTCATTTTATTCATAAATTTTTTAACATCATCAAAAAGTCAAATCTAAGGAGGGCTACGAACTGGAACCACCTAGCGTCACTTATGTTTAGGTCATTTGCCTACAAATTCAAGTTGTAGAAACGTATTAACTCGCCCAGAAGTGAATAAATTAGCCTGATAAAAGAGGAAAAAGAGTAACATTCCTTCGATACCTGCATCATGTTGACATCTGTAACCCCTGATGTTCCTCCTAGCATATCTGTTATGGCGCTTCGGTCACAGTTGATCTTATTAAATAAAGAGTCCACCCCTTAAAATTAAAAGGAATACAGTACAATTATTGGCTAGTCTTTGTTTGTTTATTTTTTTTTTTTCGGTTTATTTTTTTCGGTTTATTCCAAAGTTTGCTCCACTGCTATTACGTATTTTAACAAACATTACAGACAGGTCTGTGAAACAGAAAGCATAAAATGTGGCACGATGAGAACTTTTCTCGTCATTGCTGATATGCCCTTGGAATATAATCTACTGTATGACTTCACAAGGCATAACCTTGTTTATCACGGGTAAATTCGAACAACTGAAAGCATTTAAAGCTGACTGACACTCAAGTTAAATTAACTTACGAGCTGAAAACTATTGCAGATCAAGCGAGCCCTAGTTTAGAGGTAATTCACCTGATTTGAGTTGTTCAATGATTTTCTTGCTCTGCTTAAACTGCGTGTCATACTGATCAGCTTGTTCAGTGGAAGATGACAAGTTGTCTTCTAAACCTTTCAGAAGGGCCTTCCTTTGGCTTGCCATCTCCACTTCCTCACTTTTGAACTTCTCAATTTCTGCTTCACTCTGATGACAACAACAAGCGAGCACAGACATGAATTTCACTTAATAATAATAATAATAATAATAATAATAATAATACTTTATTTACCCACGTATCACCTGAGAGCTAATAGCTCGTTTAAAACATGAACGTGAAACTTATTACAAGTAATGAGCTAATAAGAACTAATATCAAAAGATAAAAATATTGAAAAGCTATATATTATCTAATTTGTATGTACTATCTAATTAATAAGCGAAAGTTGTTAAAAATCGAGTTAAAGCCTCGCCATAAACGAATGCAACGCACGCCTAAAGGCAGCCAAGTCCGGACATTCCCTAACTCTAGTAGGCAAACCATTCCAAAGCTTAGTAGTTAAATTTGACCACGACTTGTGCATGCATGTATTCTAAATTGAACGATGGTAGCTTAAGGCGTGTGCCAGACCCCCTTAAGTTGTAATTTACATTTAAAACGTTAAAAAACTTACTAAGATATTCCGGTCCCTGTCCTGTTAAACATTTATATAAAATAACTAATGACTAATCTCAAAGAAGATTTTAAACTAATGCTGGCCAGTGGCAAATTTGTTCCTGATGTACCAAACGAGTATTTTTGCGATTACAGGTAAAAAAGTCGGATGCTGATTGGAGACCTGAGGCTACCGGTGTTCAACAATAGAAAACGATGTATCCACAAACGACAGAACCTTATTGTATCTGTTGTGCAAGCTATTTTTCTGTTAAAAAAAAAAAAGAAAAGAAAACGGGAAATCTGCATTTGTAATGAATCTGTAAGCACAGGGTAGTGAAGTTCCATGAGCAGCTAGTCATCTTCTATGCGCTGCAGCTTTAAGGATTTATTATGAAAAACGAATGGCAATGTCACTGCTGAATCATGGGGGGGGGGGGGGGAGGGGGAGGGGGGGAAAGTTGAAAATGAAAATTTCTGATGAAGTCAATTACGATAGTTTCATCCTTTACCTCGTTTATTTGTTCTTGCAGCTGCTCAATTTCATTATTGAGTTCGTTGACATAGTTGAAGAGGGCAAAATTCTTGTCTTCGACTTCTATGAATTTATTGACCAACTGATCAATGTCCTCAATACCAGTGGCTTCTTTGATTGTGTGGAAAGCTGACTCGTATGACTAAAATGAAGGAAGCAATTATATCATACAAACTATCCAAAAACATCATTTATCAGAACCAGCACAGGTAAATTGTTTAAGCGCAATAAGAGAGAGAATTGCTAACAGACACTGCGCCCGATCAAGCAGAACTGCAAAAATAAAACAAAAAAATTTTTCACTAAGGGTAACACTGCCGTTTGTCTCGAGTATAAAATTATTGTCGTAGCGCCAATTTTTTCCCTCACGCCCGACTATCAGTCTCCCGGATATGCGACTGATGGTACATTATGTATGACCAGCTGACACTTAATACATACACACACAATATTACTGCAGTTAGAAGGTTACTGGTATGCTTAGTAAATGGCTCCTTGAATTATAGGACAGCACTACAAAAATCAGAGACAAAAGATTTGTTTTTATATAGAGGGACGCGTGACATTCTACGAACCTCAATAGTTTCCTCAGCTTTGTCGCCTTTTTCCTTTTCATCTTTTTTCTTCCTCTGAGATGACAGTTCGCCTTCCATCATTTCAGCTCTCTCTTCGCTTTTAATCCTCATGAAATCTTTCAGCTTGCGATCATGCTCAATGATGCGCATAAGCTCCTTAAGTTCCGTGTTGTATTGTGCCAGATCTTTATCAGCTTTCTCTTTCAGCGCCATCATCTTCCCTTGAGCTTCATCTCTATCAAAAGATACGACCAATTGGTGTGAATCAAACATGGTTCAGTGTACTTATAAAAAATAAACGGTGAAGAGTTCCCGGGGGATGTGATTCGTTACAAATCACTTGCACATCTAAGAATTTTCACGTCACGATGAAAGAGGAACCTGAGTTACACAAATATATATATTTGAGATCGCGAGGAATGTGTTGGCTTCCCTTAGCAACTTCTGAAAACAAGCGTACTCTTTCCATTTCTATGAACCCGCCAAAAAATAAAATCAATAAAAGAAACAAAAGCGATAACTGATGATAAAAAAAAAAAAATAAGAAAGAACAAACATATAAAGCGGAATATAAATATTTGCAAAGTTTTCTTTCAGACTGAGAACCAGACTGGAAAAATATATTATTAGGATCACACAAAAATAAAGTTACAGTTTTCTACAAAATCTGAAGAGCAAGGGACGAACCGAGCCTCATAAGCTGCAGTAGATGTTTCGATACCATCCATAATTTTTTGCTTATTCTCCACCAATTCCTTCTCTAGCTTCAGGCGAATGGTGTCAAAAGTCTTCTTTTCCACTCGCATGTGATCAAATGTTTCACGGAGCTTACCGTTCTCTGACAGGCAGCTGTTGAAGTCTACTTTGGCCTGAGAGAAGAAAAGAGTCTCCACATGAACATATACCTGACTGTACACTCTTTTTTTTTTTATATAAGAACGTCTGATTTGGGGGCTGAGGCTGAACGTTCTTTTTCTTTTTTTGCGTTTTGAGCCAAAATATATTTAAAATGTATAGTTGTGAGGTATAGTGTTTCATCAATTCGTGCATGACCACACTAAGTTCGACTACAAACCGAGTTGTAACAAGAAAATACAATAAGAAAACCGCATTGTTAATGTTAAAAAAAGACCCCTGAGTTAATTATCCAGTTCAATCACAGTTTTGCACTTGTTTTACCTTTATTTAAACTTCTCGCAAAAAATAGAGCAAAATAAAGACGTTCTTAACTGACTCTTAACCTAGGTATGTTATGAGTATGTTCTTATAATTTTGGTTAATCTCAGCCTGAACGTTCTTATAAACAAGATTCTTATTAAAAAAAAAAAAAAAAGAAAAAAAGAGTGTACATGTATAAAGTAGCCCACTGTAGATGGTCTAAATGATCAGCACAGCAAGATCATCACAAAATTAGCCAGACACCTTTTTGGACCAATGAAGTAATAGCTATGAAATTGATCAAAGCATACCACCAGAGTATTAATAAGAATAACTCAGTGCCACTGTTTAAATAAGGATAGATCTTGTTCTAAAAATGTCACCCCGACCTCTGAGTCATCGGCGCGGTGCAAGTTCAATATTTTAATACCAAACTGCAGTACGGGATTTGATATTTTCTTCGCAAAAAATTCAAAGAATTTGTGTAGAAAAGGCAAAAAAGTACAACATAACTCTAAATAGACATAAGCAAAGCTTTCAATCGTGGGAAAGTTAGAGAAGAAATCGTGACACACTCAAACGCAGCAAACATTCAAAATCTCTCTCTTGTATAAGGATCGTTCACCTTGTCTAATCTGTTTTCAAGAACTCTGATGTACTTTTGGGTCCTCTTATTTTGTAAGTGGCTGCTATGTACGCTAATAAAAAGAAAATGCAAATTCAAAGAACGTTACATTAAAGAGAAAGACGAATTACAAGTATAACATATAAAAAAAAAAATTACAAAAGACAGCAAATTCAAACCAGAGGAACGTGTTATAAAATCCATAAAAAGAAACTCTTTCTGGGACCTCTAAAATAGATGTAGTAAAGTAAAAACAAACGTAACCAGGTGATTATCAGGGTTTACTCTAGAAACAGGTCAAAGAAGGCTCAAGATGGGGGGTACCTCGAAGGTGTTTGAACTCATTTGTGTAGTCTAGTCTGGGAGAAATCCAAGAAGAAACAGGCAATAAAGTCCCAAGTGAGTTTTATATCCCAGCTGCACATCAATCTTGTTATTAGTTATGCTCATGGAAACTTTCTTCAAAACAAAACTGATAGCACATAGAAATGGTACTTAATAACCTTAAGTGGAATTTTTTGCACCCCATGAGGTACAGAAAAAATTCCAGCCACCTTATTTATGAATCCTCAGAAAGACAAAGTATCAAAAGGCTAAAGGTTTGGACCTTGCTAAAATGAACAAGGTACAATGGTATGGTAGGTATGCTATGAACTTGTTTACTCAGTCTGCAGTTTATATTACATGCCTATAATTATAACTGTACAATGTCAAGAACTATTATCATTATTGCCAAAATTCTTACATCTTACCCTCCCATATTTTTTCTTTGCTGTTTAGTCTTCTTTTCCATCAATCGTATCTAGAGTTTGAAATAAAATGTTCAAACAGTGTTGAGAAAGTAAAAGGTAGGGTCAGACTTATAAAATCAATACAGAGACATTAATAATGAAAATTATCCACATAACAGATGACATAGAGTACAGGTTATAAATACACTGTGCAAGCTTAGTACACAATTCTCACTTGATCATCAATACAGAGACATTAATAATGAAAATTATCCACATAACAGATGACATAGAGTACAGGTTATAAATACACTGTGCAAGCTTAGTACACAATTCTCACCTGATCATCAAGTCCCTTGATGTCATCATTCAACTCGTCAAGCTGCAACTTGAGATCATCTAAGTTTGTACAATATTATTCTTTTTACTGAAATCCTTCTCAAATTAATCTGCTTTTAATATTACATGTAGATAACACTGAGTGTCATTATGCTTTATTAAGTAGTATGATTGTCTGAGTGAGAATAGTCCTCTGTTTAATATCACAACGAGTTAGAAACTTTCAAAACAATGTCTTAAAATGCATTTATAACTTCACTTAGGATGCCCACATTTTACAAACAACTCAGTGACCAGGCCACCTGTGTCCACCATTGCTTTGGAGGGTGGAAACCAAAATTTGGGATGAACATAACAGCTGATGCTTTTATAGGTTGTTACAAAAACTCAAAATAAGTGGTCAAAATGAACCTTTGTGTAGACCTGAATTGTTCAAACTGATCACCAAAAGACAAATGAATAGGAAGAGATGAAAATTACCTGAAACACCACAGTAAACTGCATGATTACAATAAACAGCAACTAAATTACCTTCTTTGTTTAAAAGGCCGTTTAATTTGTCCGTATTTGTTCTATCCTAGGTGTAAAGAAAGTGACTTTAAATTAGTAATTTACGTCTCATAAGAGGATAAACAATACTTCTAACTATAACCAAGTTTGAGGCTCTCACTGCAGATTAGAGACAACGTTTCTCTCTTCCATTCATGGCCTAAGTGCAGCAGAGAGGGGGTGGTGGGTAGTTTGTGCTCACTACCCAATGTTGTTTCCAGGTTTTCATTCCTAGAACTGGTATTAAGTGTGGGCTAAGTTTGATGTTGATTCATGTCCTTGCTCCAAGGGTTTATCAGAAGGTTTCTTCCTCCTGAATTTTCCTAATACCCCACATAAACCATGACCAGATCCATGATCAAATTTCACACAGGGAAATGGTGAATGAAGAATTACATGTATCCTGTTAATTAAAAGTTTTTAAGCGCTAAATTCTACAATTATTTTTTGTTATTTTCATCAGTGATTTGCCTGAGGTAGTCCAAGAAAGCTCTGTGGCACTTTGTGCAGATGACTGCAAGGAGTATAGGTTGGTAAATTGTCCAAATGACCTAATGATGTTTCACGACAATCTAGATAGTCTGTGTGCTTGGAGTCAACGGAACAGGATGACCTTCAATGTGAAGAAATGCAAGATGATGCGCATTACCCGGAAGAAACAACCATTCAGATCTAGCTTCACCCTAAACAGATCGGACATAGAGGAAGTTTATGAGTTTTGCGACCTAGGTTTGCTTATGAACCATCATCTTTCCTAGGACTCTCATGTTGATGCTATTACAAATAAAGCTAAGAGAATCTTGGACCTGCTAAGAAGAACCTGTACAGGTTGGAAGGACACCAAAACTCTGAAGATGCTGTGCTGCACGATGGTTAGATCACAAGTGGAATATGGAACAATTGTGTGGTCGCCACATACCAAGAGAACCATTGAAAAGCTTGAGCGCATACAGCGGAGGGGAACAAAATTTATTCTCGGAAAAAAGAATTTTACTTATGACAAGCACCTGAAATGTCTCAATTTGCTTTCACTTGAAAAGAGACAGTATCTTTTTGATGTTACATTCTTGTACTAGGCTTTAAATGGATACTTAAATGTGGATGTTTTTCCATTTTTGAATTTTTATTCTCGGAACGATCCGTACAGATTTAGACATGTTGTGACTATTCCTTGAAGATGAATTTTGCGAGAACGACTAATTTTAAATCCACTTATTTTAATAGAGTTGTTCAAATGTGGAATTTGATACCCTTAGATATTAGATTATCTCCTAGTCTTGCAGTTTTTAAGTCTAGAGTGAGGAAGTTTTTAAATAAGGAACATTGACATTTTTAATGTTTTTATTTTTGATCTAAAATTTTTCTGTCCGTTATTATATTTGACTTATTTAGATTAGCTACACAATGATCTGTCTTGCATGGAGTATTCCACTCTTTTACAGATTATCATTATGGCTTTGTTTGTTTGTACATTTAGATTTATTTAATTGTCATCATTGCCATTAAATTGTAATAAATAAATAAATTCTGAACTCTATATTCTTAAATTACAGGTGCAGTTATATGAAAAATTAATTTTGTTAACATGGCTGCCGGCCAAATTACCTGGCTCTGGTTCTGCAAACTTCCTGCCAGTGTATTATCTTTCACCAGCTCTGCATTTTCTTTTTCAAGGGATTGAATGGCTTCTCTGTTACAGGAAGGAAATGTATAAGCATTGGTTTTCTGTCAAATAACCCCTTTGTTTCAAATATTTTTTCTTTTATTAATTGCTACATATGATGAGGTTTGCTTCATGAAATATCTATGTATTCACCCTGAAAGGATATGTGGAAATACTCTGAGTAAAAGGGTCTGGGAAGCCTCAAATTATTTGTAAAGGACAGTTACACGACTTAAAACAAAGTCATGTCCTGTAACTAGTCAGAGCATTAAAGATTCAGTCAAAGCAGGGATTTATAGTGAGGTACAGATTGTTCTTAAATACAGAGTATAAAATAATCAGGATAAACAAAAATTTCAATACCAATGCACAGATTTTTTAGACTCGATCTCAAGAAATCCCATGATACAAATACAACATTCAAAAGTGCAAACTTACGTCTGTTTTCTTATTTGATTCTGTGTCTCTTCACTATAAGCCCTTCTGTCTCCTTCAATAATTCGATATTGACGCTGAAGTTTAGCAAGCTCTTGTTCAGCTGTGTTCCAAGAGATTGAAAGAAAGCATCAAGGACTATTGACCATTGAAAGAAAGCATCAAGGACCACTGAGCTAACTGCCTCCTGGTTAGCTCAATGGATAGAGCGCTGGACTGTTGCGCAGGAGGTCGAGGGTTCAAGCCCCGGCCAGACCAACACTCAAGGTCTTAAAATAATTGAGAAGAATATGCTACCTTTCTATAACATCAAGAGATGGTTAGATATTCTAGTCTTCTTGGATAGGGATGAACAAATGGAAGTCCCGTCTCCTACAGGGTTAGGGGTAGGAGACGTTTATTTCCCACACACAAGATTACTGTGTGATGGATGTCCTCCCCTGGGGTGGGATGGGTGGGATGGGTGGGATTTATTGGGTGGACTACTCACATGGTTTGCATAATTATGTTCCGTTCTAGTCCTACCCTACTGCGGTAATGCAGTGAAAATGGTTAGAAAAAAAGAGGAACACCCAGAGCATTCATCAACCATGCATATAGTTAAAGCAGAAGCATCCCATTAAATAGTGAGGTTTGAATAATGATAATAAGATAGGTAACACATCTTTAATTGTCATTAAGTCACTGAACAGATAGAAAGCTCAGAACACACACAATCTACATGCACATTTCTGAAATTATCATGTCAGTCATAAGCAGCACTCTGCTGTAATGGAAAAAAGGCTCACCAATGCTCCACATGTCTCTCACTTAAAGAAGCTATTCAGGAGGTTTTACTGTTTTTTCTACAAACAAGCCAATTACTGATGTTTAGCCCCCTTGATTGGTTAGTTTACACTTTAAAAAAATCAGGCACAATGAACCCTATCAAAGTCTTTTTGTCTATACAATTCAAAGGGAAAACACCACGTCATATCTGATGATTGATATTATTAAGTTGCAACATTTTTTATGTTTTAATGGAGCTATCATTTGCATGTTATCGGATATTCTGATTAAAGCAAAGTGAAAGATTTAAAAGGTGATCATACTTTGGGCTTCACACTTAAATTTGGCTGGTTTCCGAGAATTTTCATGTTTTGTGCGCATGCAACACACTACAGGAAGCAAAATTACCTAATCCATCAACTTCTGCCTCGCTTCCTTCAGATCTCCTGCTATGGACTCTTTGCATGTTGATTCTGAAAAAAGTATACACCTTGATGAACACATGCATTTGGATGGGAGAGTCAACTGATTAGATGATCGTGCTAGTTGATTTCAGGACTTATGTAACTAGTTGTTTCTGATATCAATTGAACACAAGTTAAAACTTTGATCAAAATTGTCCATGAAATCAATTTCTGTCTATGCTTCCGTATAACCCCATATCAATCAAAAACAAAGCCGTAGTTCCAAAGGAAATCTGTTGTTTTGCCTCTGCTTTCCTTTATCCTAGAATAGAATGCATAATGAAGTATGGGGTTATACGGAAATCTTGCCCAGAACTCTAGGGTAGCAAGCTAAGTCCACCTGAGTTCGAGAATATAAAAGCTTGATCATGAATTCATCGGCAACTAGAGGCCCAGTACCGAGAGAGAGAAAAACAAAATTATGTGAACTCATCTCACAGAAAAAGCAATCTCCCAAAATAATTTATATTGACAAACAGGGAAATCGTATGCGCTTGTTAACTTACCAAATTGTCTCTCTGACAGCTTCCCAGAATATTGAGATGTAACTGAGGTTGGAGCCTTCGTTTATTTGTTCGGGAGCCCAATTTGCCACGTTCGTTGTCATAGAAATGAACGAACAGTTCTCCATTTACGGTCAGCAGTTTCCGTTGCAAAGAGATTTGAGTCATATAAGAAAGTAGTAAGATGGGAGAGCTGGACAGTCGGAGAGCTGTTGACATGACGTAGTCAAAAGATCTGAAGATCCAACCGCTTAATGAGAAGAGCAGACACTCTTGTGGACTCAAGGAACGACTCCGGGGACTTCAGAAGTTTCCCGTGCTGCATACTTTAAACGACGGTGAAGAAAATACAAACAATATTTCTAGCTGTATCGGAACAAAATATATTGTCAAGGGATCTTGTCAAGAGGGAAGGTGACTTCAAGTTAATAGTGAATGTTGCTGTATTATTGGAGAGCTCAGGGGACATCCAGGATAAGGAATAACCATGGTTCGGGCACCTCCACCAAGTCGGGCAATAAAAAGGACAAAAATCCTTGCTCTTGCGAAGGTAACGTACATTCGTGTGTAAATCTTATGGAAAGTTTGTTAGACGCTATTTCGGCTTGTTGAGGTTAAACATACTGTACTAAACTGTTGAACACACCGCTTGTCTTGAGCGAGTCAACATATAGATATTATAAATATTATAAATATTTTCTGGCAAATCAGTCAATCAGCAGTGTGGCAAGCATATGTTTTTGGGTAAACTTTTTTATAGTATATCGAGTTGTATGTTGCTCATAGCAATCAGATCATCAGATCACATTTGGATTTCTCTCACCAATCAGCTCAGCACGTTAGGGTTTCTAGCACGCACCAATCATATTGCTGCATTAGGATATGTATCTTACACCTATCAGATCACAGTATTGGGGAGAGCTTGCACCAATCAGAGCAACAGAGTATCATCCCTCATGTCAAACATGTCATGAAATTAGGGTACCCTAAGGCAATTTTGTTTTTGCATATAGCAAGCATTGTGGCTGGCAACTGATTTGCTATACTTGACTCCAAGAAGCCAAAAAATTTTATAGTGACTGCTACCCATGCTTTTTCAACTGTTTTTTAACCCGGCTTGATACTGGTTGAAAACATTTTTCTACCAAATAAATAAAAAAGACAGTTATTTCTGCAAACAGACATATCCCAACAGATGACCTTAGCCTTTCCTTGTTGAACAATAACAACCAAAAATTCATCAATTGTTTGATATTTCTGAAAATTTGAACCATTCCTTGTGTTAAAGTAATATCTTAACTTTTTGTTATTGTCACCACATGCTTGACACTCTCCTTGTCCTTTTACCATTTTTTTAATTTCAGGGTTTCCGTGGTCGTTCAAAGAATTGCTATAGTATTGCAATTAGAAGAGTGCATAAGGCTTTGCAGTATCAGTATATTAGTAGGAGGTTAAAGAAAAGAGAAATGCGTGCAGTGAGTAATAATTCACCACTTTTTAAATGGTACAATATTTTAATGATTTTGTCATGATCTTAAACAAATGACTGTGTCAACCCTGTAACTCCTAAGTTCCAATTGTTAGTCTTCCTCTCTAACTGCCACAAATTTCCCTTTAAATTGGTTACAAGAATTTGGTGTTAGATAAAGATAATAACTTCTACCACAGGTGTTCCAAGCTCATTTGTCAAGAAAAAGCAAAATATTAATTCATGATTTGGTGATTTCTACCATTTTGGGTTTGCTCTGCAATCACTGTTATTCCTGTTATAAGATGAAGTCTTTGTCTTAGAACAGGAATTCCTTATAATGCCTTCAAATTCTCACCAATTCCTCATATAACTCAACACTGTCACACAACGCGCAACGCTTTCAGGATTTAATTTTTTGCTGAGATGTGAACTTAGGATGCCTGTGCTTCTACTTGATAAGTTTGAGTAGTCTCAATACCTATTTGTTAGATAGTGTAGGGAGTGAAAGGGTTAAGATATTCATTACTCTCCTCGCAGCTTTGGATAACAAGAATAAATATTGCTACAAGAGAACATAATGTCAACTACTCTAACTTCATCGACAAAATGGCTCAGGTATGAGAAATTATCTCAGTCTAAACCAGTGACTGTGTATGGACAATTTACATATGGTGAGGCATTGTTATTCATGTATACAATTACAGAGTTTAAAGATACTCTTTTGTAGCGGCATAACCATTTTTTATATTGAATGTAATAGAAATATGGAATTCATTTTTGTGAAAGTAAACTGTGCTAAAATAACACCACTGAGGAAAAAAAAAAACACAGTAAATCTTACTATGGTTGTATGTTAGAAGTTTCTTTCCTTTGTCCCCAGTACAATATCCAGTTAAACAGGAAGATCCTTGCAGACCTTGCTATCCATGAACCCAGATCATTCAAGGTTTGTGTTTATATTAATTAGGTTTTATGTTGCAAAATGAAAGTAAGTTTCACTGGAAATGTGCAGATGGAGAAAAAAATCTAACTTAAGATGTTTTATTTTAACCAAACCCAAAATATGTTAGCTGTAGTGTGGAGGTTCTGTTGTCTTTACTGAAAATTGTACTCCCAAATCATGATAATTGTCTTAAACTAAGAAGTGTCAAGAAGTAATAATGGTTCTCTCTAAGTGTGAGGAGAAGAATGAATAAATACTGAAACAGAAGTCATAAAATACAAGTTAAAATCATGGTAACTTCTCTATCAATTTTCTTGTTTTCCTTGGTCAGTTGGGGTGTAGAGTGAAAACAAGTTGTTTTGGTTACTATGATATTTGCTGTGGACAAGGCACTTTGTTCATTACAAAAGAGACCCTGAATGGATTGAGAGTTCCATTTCTCACTTTGAAGAGCCCTTTGATATCACACCTTTGCCTGGGAGATGAACTGACAACAAATGTCCCTAACATTTGATACTGTAATGAAATGGTGGATGTCTTTTTTTTTATGCATGGTGATTACAGTGAAACAATGATTTTCAATGAAATTCACACTCAGCATAATAGTAATTACATGATTTATTGTAATTAGCTGTACTTATGTAATTGTTGCTTTGTTAACAGGCCCTGTCAGAACTTGCAAAGAGTCGCTTGAAAGACGGTTTATTGGCAGCCATATAATAACTTGTGTATCCTCAACTAAGCTTTTTTGAACAAGTTTTATCTGTGGCAGCTCTGGTGGCAAGAGTAGAAAGACTTTATTGTAGCCTGTTAGCTGCTCTGTTATTTAAAAGATACTAGAGAATTTGTGGTACTTTTTGCTGAAGGGTGCATGCTTCTTATTTTCCATACCATGATGTCACTTTTCTTTAAAGTGGAGTAGCTGAATAAAGAATTTTTTTTGTCAAAGAGTTCTAGTTTTATTCAAGATTTTAGTTAATTATTTTAGAAATTGTTTCAGTTGTTTTTGTCACATTTGGTAGTTTTTCAAGATAGCTGTCTTCTGAGGCAGCACAAAATTGAAAGTGGTAGCGGCTTTTTAAAATTGTAATATTTGGAAAGTTGATATTTCCTCTATTATATCAGCTGCAAATTGTATAGTAGAATGATACCTGTTTGCTTCAAGAATGAAGAAATGGATTCATGTATCTCAATTGGTTTGATGAAGCTCGTGCTAGCTTAGATTAATTCTTTTTCTATCATAGACATATGTATGTTGGTAAAAGCATTCACCATTTTTTTGCCTATAGCAGTGCTTTGTGTTTGAAGATTTGTATTGCAAATCTAGGAACCAAAACTTTTTTTCTGGTTGTTACAACCAGCAAATCATTAGAATCTTGCAGTACTTCTTCAGAGGTTTATCTCTGAAGAACTCATAATTTCTTTTAATCTCTCTCTCCCCCATTTTAATTTGTTGGATACTCTCCTTCAGTATGAGTTTAGGCATTTCTCTAAGCAAGTTTCTTAGCATTGAGGTTCTCCCATGTGAAAGGCTTCATAAGATCTGCATGAAGTTTCAATTACTTCCTCTTGCAGAATATTTGTTTATAGCCTAGGGACATCCATAGAGATTAAAACAGCGCTTTGTGGGACTTACGTCCTTTCTATGAATTGATAAAGTTTGTCTGTTTGTATATCTTTTGAGGTACAACTTCTGTGTTTTGGCTATCAGCTGAAGAATGTAGTCTACAAAAGATGACATTTCTGTCACCTGGTTGCCATGATATGAGGTTTTATTTACAGTTCTTTTCCCCCACACCCTTTAAATATAAGAAAGGAAAAGACTGTATTTTTAGTTCTGTCTTTAAGGATTTGGGGTAGTTTCCACCGCTCCCTCTTTTAGGATTTGGGGTAATTTTTCACCATTTCATCTTCAATATGTGAGGTAATTTTCCACCATTTCATCAAGTAGGATTTTGGGGTGATTTTCCAGCATTTCACTTTTTAGGGTTTGGGGTAACTTTCCACCTCTTGTTCTGGCTTTTAGGGTCGCCCATTTATTTTGCATGTGTTGTTTTGAATGCTCTCCTAAGTTGGTGCAAAGCAGACCAAAAGAAGGCTAAACAAACTGGTCCACTTGCGCATGTGCAACGCTTCAGTGTGGAGCTGTTTGAAGGGATGGTGGGAAGTGAGTGAACCTCCTCTCAGGAGATTTTTAATCAGTTTTCAAGATGGCTGCACTGTCATCTGAAAAAAAAATGGTCCTGACTTTAAATAGTGCTCCAAAATCAGGTTTCCAAGTAAGGACTGGAACCTATTATTATTTTTCAATAAGTCGAAAATTTAAAAAAAGCTAACTCCGAAGCTACTGTAGAACAACTGAGACAAGCGAAGAAGTTAAGAAGAGAAGAACTGAAGTCCTTCAAAGGCAAACCAAGCGAAATTCAGTACAAGTTTCACTGCAGGATTCCCAAGAGGAACTGAGGGAAAGATGACGAAACGCGGAGCCCCACTCCATGGAGTACCCTATGTAGTACCTTAATGGAGTACCCCTAAAAGTCATGTATTGGACTTGTAAAGGCCGGTTGGCTGAGGTTAACAAAAAAATAAGCGAATTGATAAGAGCAGAAGAACATTCGCAAAGGCACCTGTCAGATCCAGAGAATGGTGGAAGCAAGTAGATAACTTGTCCCAGCGACGCAGCATTTCTGCTAATGTTACATTGGACACTAAATCACTGGAGGAGCTAAACGACTACTTCGCCGATTTGTGCACTGATGACGCATATACGAAGCCTGTACCAGCTATTGTGGATAAGAGCTTAGAAGCCCCTCAGATATCAGAAAGACACGAGTGGTATTGCTTACAACATCTGAAGAAAACCGCTATGGGACCAGATCTCATTCCCTCTTGGATTTGGAGGGATCACGCTGAGATCTTTACAAGTGTCATTCATAAGATCTGGAATGTTTCCTTGAAAACTGGCGAGTGGCCCTCCTCGTGGAAAAGGGCCCACGTGACCCCCCTCCCTAAGGTTGACATCCCTAAGGGCAAGCAGGATTTCAGAGGAATTGAGATCACGCCTGTAATTGCACGTGCGTTCGAAAAATCTGTGTATAACACCCATGCACGAGACATTGTCGAACAGCATCTGAGTTCAACACAGTTTGCTTATAAGACAGGGGGGAGCCGCACTGATGCGCTCTTGAGCATGCAGCATATCATCTACAGCTATTTAGACGAGAAAGACTGCAAAGCCGTCCGAGTGTTTGCAATGGATTTTAGCAAAGCATTTGACTGTGTCAATCATGAACTCTTGTCATCTAAGCTTGGGCAGTTGCCATTGAATCCCCTTATTGTGAACTGGTATTTAAGTTTTCTCGAGAAACGCCAGCAGCGAGTAGTTTATAACGATTTTAAGGGACAGTGGCGTGAGGTTAATATGGGTACGACGCAAGGTAGTGTCAGTGGGCCATATCTTTTCAACGTGTTTATTAATGATTTGGAGTTCAATCTAGAAGGTCACCCAGCCTTGTTTAAATATGCTGATGACTCTACAATTATCGTCCCTTTTAGGGGAAACGGCCAGTGTCGCACTGACTTGGTGGATCAGTTTCTTAGCTGGTCCAGCCGCAATTGCATGACATGCAATCCAACAAAATGCAAGGAGATTATTTTCCGTAAGAAAGGTTTCAATCAGGACATCGCGCTAGTGAGGGATATACCGCAGTGTGCAGAGTTATCAATATTAGGTATAACTTTCCAACAAAATTGTAAATATAGTAATCACGTGCGCGCGAAGGTAATTAAGGCGAACAAGTCATTATTCATATTAGGATCTTTACGTAAGGAAGGAATGTCCCAGGAGGAAGTAGATCACCTTTTTAATGCTATAGTTTTACCAAATTTTTCTTATGCTCTGCCGGTTTATGGTGCCTCAGGCTCCGACCTTTCTATAATACAGAATTTTTTGGACCAGTGTTTGAAAAGGAAGTTTATGTCCAAGAATGTAGATATCAGGGATTTGCTAGAGAAGGCGGACTACAAAAAAAGATCGAATGACCCCGAATGCCCGTTTTTCCAATTTTTACCTAAGGAAAAGAACATGAGGTACAATCTTAGAAATACGTCAGTCTCTGTCCCTAGAATCCACACTGAAAGATTTGAGAACGTTTTTAGTAATAGGATAATTTTTAAATATGACATGTAATAGTTTCCCTTGTGAGTTTATGTTGTAATTTAGGATATGTGATTTTAACTTAAGAAATTAAGATTATGTTATGTTATGTTAAAAAGCAGGTCAATTAAAGAGTTATACACCGGATAGAGTCAAGGCGTTGTATTATAGTGTTCCATTTCCGGTCGTCAGAAATGAACATATAATATACATGCGTTCCGGTTTTCGTGTAAGAATAGAACAATAAAATGTCACTAGTTCAACATTCTGTGACCTGTGACCTGCTTTTTGTACCTGCCCGTATTGGTCAGATAAAACACTTTATAAACATGGTAAATCGTTTAGTTGTACATATCCTGATTTATTTTGAGCTTGTCAGCTGTATGATTGTCACGGTTCGATACATTGACCGCCATCTCGAATTTAACATTAAAGTGCTGGCCACTTCAAACGGAAGGCTGAAATGTAATCCATGAATGTTTTCTTTAATAGGCCGATCACCATCCTCATCTTATTATCTTCAAGAGGCCAAAAGTACGGACATACTTCATTCGGAAGCGGGTCTTACGTCTTTCAAAATACCTGTTTATGTAGGCCTCATTGGTTTCTAAATTGTGTGAAGCGGTGAAGATAAAAGTTAGGACTTAAAGAAGGAATTCATGCGTTTAAACTGACCTTCTCTTCACCCATCTATTCGTAGCGTAATAAAATTGAGATATGTAAGGAAGCAAAAAAAAACATCGATAGGTCTGCAAATACATCTGACTGGGGCGGTTGATTTGAAAAATGCAGTAAGCTTCAATATTTTACCTCGTGCGGAACTTAAATCAGTGGGTTTTGAAGTTTTTTATCTTGCGGTCAAAGGACTCATTACACAGCGGTAAAACCAAAATGGAGGAACCAGTAAGACTTAGAGCCCCCTGCCCCCCCAAAAAACTGGCCTGTATCGAACTGTGGCAATCGGAGAGCTGACAAGCTCAAAATGTATTAATTAAGATATGTATTAATTATGGATTATGTATTAAGATATGTATTAATCATGTATTATGTGTGATGCACGATCCTCGCAGTAGAGAGCGCTATTTATTCAATAGCGAAAATCAGACCTGAAAAAAATCAGGCCTGTACGGGATTCGAACCACTGACCTCTGCGATACTAGTGCAGCGCTCTACCAATTGAGCTCACAAGCCAACTGGGAGCAGGCCGTTAAGTTGATTCGTAATAAACCCGTGATGATAAATCAGATGCGGTGAATATATGAAGTTCATATATTTTGAACTGCGGTTATAGATACGTATGATGCACGATCCTCGCAGTAGAGAGCGCTCTCTACTGCGAGGATCCTCGCGCGCTCTACTACGAGGATATTCCTCGCGCGCTCTACTGCGAGGATCCTCGCAGTAGAGCGCTCTCTACTACGAGAGTCTTGCATCATACGTATCTATAACCGCAGTTCAAAAATATATGAACTTCATATATTCACCGTATCTATGTATTATGTATTAATTAAGATATGTACATCAATACGATTCAACATGTTTATAAAGTATTTTGTTTGACCAATATGATTTTTAGGGGTACTACATTTAGGTACTCCATAGGGTACTCCATGGAGTAGGGGTCCGCGTTTTGTCATCTTCCGAAGTGAGGGCACACCTTGAAACGAACGCAATTGAAAAAAGCTAAGGAGTCGTTAACAGAAGGTACTTTACTCCTCACAAATAGAAGTTCATTTTAATGGCAGATGAATCTGAATTTGGTCAGAAAACGGTCGAGGAATATCCACGGCACGAACTGGCAGAAGATGAAGATGACGGAGGGAAGATAGACGTTTATTAAGAATACCTTAATAGCAGCTGGAAGCTGAATTGCAAAGGTGTACAAATTATGTAATAGAACTATACAATAAAGTCAAACCTAAAAGGGAACTAATTTACATATACAATTATAATAAATGTTAGTTAAAATGTCTTGCGCTTGCTGGAATGAAAGTATCTCTGAACCGATTTGTTTTAAAGGAAACTCTAAATGGTCTGCGCCGTCGTAACTCCATAAGTTGATCTCGGTTATCGAAAGGCAGTAAGTGGTATAAACAATCCAAGGGATTGGAGACGATGTTGTTAAAGAATTTTAAGCAAAGGTCTTCTCTGCGATCCCTTCGGGTTTTCAGCTCTGCCATCTGAAGCACTTCTCTATAATGATTATCATAACCGTATATAATTTTCAAGGCTCTCTTTTGGACACGCTCTAAACTTAAGCTCAAATAATAGGTGAGACTATAATGGTAGACCTGACATCCATAAAGTAAGACAGATTGAATACAAGCAACATAAAAATTTGCTAATTCTGGTGATGGTACCTTAGCTCGCTTTAACCGAGTTGAAAAGTAAAGGCGCTTAGCGCCCTTTTTAGTCGTCTCAGTAACGTGAGTGTTCCACTTGAGGTTGTCTTGAAAATACACACCCAGTAATTTCACGACACTAACGGCACCAACCTTAGAGCCATTAATTTCTATGAGATCGTAGGAAGGAGGGGAGTGCACAAAGGAAACTCTTAGCTCATTACATTTTTTCGGATGGAATTGAAACGAGTTGAGTGTTGAACAGGTAGCTACTTCGTTTATCATAGACTGAGCATTGCTAGGACCACCCTTGCTTATGATTTCTTACACTGTCGTGTCATCTACATATTTTATACAATCACTGGCTGATGGTACTTTCAAATCGTTTATCACAACCAAGAACAGCCACGGTCTCAATTTTGTTCCCTACGGTACTCCTGCTCGGACCGATCCCCACTCTGAGAGACAATCATGTGCAAGTTTGACCCTTTGTTTCCTATCTTTAAGAAAGGCTATTATCCAATTAATGATGTAAGGGTTGATATTGTAGGTCGAGAGTTTCGATAGCAAGAGGCTGTGATCCATCAGATCGAAGGCTTTTCTATAGTCCAACGCAAAGATCCGCACGGTGTTCCCCGTTCCGTCTGTTGCTCTCGCCCAATTGTGCATCAGATTTATCAATGCGTGCGCAGTGGACGACCCTGGAATACACCCAAATTGATCGGGTTCCAGGCGTTTCAGAAGTGCTGGTTTCACAATCTGGGCCCCCAGCTTTGGAGGAGATGACCGTACTAAGGCATTTGAGAGCTAAGACAGCTTTTTAAGTCCGCCACCACCAGAAAGACAGCAAGGCAAGTCTCCTCAGTTAGCCGCCCTTCACTTCACGTTTTACTTCGCCGAGTTACAGAACTTCTTCTGGGTTCAGTTCCTGGCGTGGCCAGCGTGATCGCTAAAACTTGTTTAGTTACTGCGAGGTTGATCGCCCATCAAGACCTGGAAATTGTTTCGCTTGTGGCAGATTTGGTGGTCCGAAGGCAACCAAATTGCTCGTTCAGGGGTCACTAGAGGTAATCTTGATAGAAGGTGATCGACTGAAGAATTCATTCGTTGACGATCAAAGTAAGCGTGACATTTCCCTTATAAACCCTTTGCGTGATTCGGAAAATCTTTCCCGTCAAGGTCTTGTGCAAGATTCTAAGAACTATGAGGTTGAATCGCCAGGTACTAGTGGCAGCTATGAATCTGGTGTCCCACAGGTTTCTGTTGAAGGGAAGCTTTCTAAATCCATCAACGAACGCTTTTCATTCCACTAATTTATTCTTGTTTTTCTCGTTGCCATGTTCCCACCAATAACATAGCTCCATTTTCTGCCTTTAAAAGCAAGCACAACCCATAATTCCTCTATTCGCTCCGACGAAGGGCTAACGCTCGAAACGTCAGATTTTGTAATCGTTACGGTGGCCAATTTACCATTTCAACTTTGTTGATATATCCAAGTTATTTCGTTACCCCCACCGACGCAGTCCCAAACTGTTTCTTTCGAAACTATCAGCCTAAGTCCATTGCGTTTTGGCATTCCATCGGAGAAGCAAATTTTATCTTGAGCGTTATCAGGGACGGTTATACGATTCGCTCCTTACTTCTACGCCGCCACCTCACCATTATAAGAACAAATAATCTGCCCTAAAAGAACCGGGTTTTGTTATTGAGGCTATTTCGGAGCTCTTATGTGACAATCGCGTCGAGGAAATATCCTCTCCTCCAGATATCGTCATTCCGTTGTTTGTTTCCGTTCAAGCTAGTTGTAAAAAACAGACTGATGTTGGATTTAACACATATTAATTTGCACATATTGAAAGAGAAGTTTAACTGTTTCCGTTCTAGCTAGTTGTAAAAAACAGACTGATGTTGGATTTAAGATATATTAATTTGCATATATTGAAAGAGAAGTTTAACTGTGAAGGGCTACATACCATCGAGAGTGCCTACATACCATCGAGAGTGCCTTATCCAAAATCATTTTGTACTCCTTTGATTTGAAAGCAGGTTAATTATCAATGTTGCTACGGCATTCCCATTTAGCGATTTATGTTTTTTAACGATCCTAATTACATTTTTGTGTTTTTGTACGCACGTTTCTTCTCATTGTTTTCACATTTTTTTATTTCGCGGTGATCTGTATTCTGTTAGATTTTTTCGCGTAATTTTCCTTTGTTTAATTTCATTTTATATAAGTTTCTGGATAAAATTGGACATTTGGAGTATCAAAGTCCGCTAAGTTACACCGTTTCTTTACCGCGTTCAACTGCAAGTTTTTCCGTCCTTCGTGTTCACAAGTCATACAACGTTCGTAAGAGTCTTTCCTTGTCCGATTTCATTTCCTCTGTTGTTTTCATTTTCTATTCCTTCTACTTGTATTTTGTAATAACTTGTAATTACTTTGTACCTTATAGCAACCGTGATCAACCGTCACATTTGCCTGCAGTTATAACACCAAATTGCCAAGATTCAACCCCAAATTCCTCCAACCCGGCCCAGAAACTGTGGATGCGTTTACACAGGATTTGTCATCGGAAAACAACTGGCTTGTTTCACCCTTCCACACTCGTTGGTAGATTATTAAGTCATATGAGGGATTGTAAGGCGGTTGGTTCTTTAATCGCACCAATCTGGAAGTCCGCATATTTTTGGCCGTTACTATGTAGCGATGGTGTGCATTTAAATTTTTTTGTAAGGGATTAGTTGTTTCTCCTTAACAAACCGGATTTCTTCATCAAAGGTAAAGCAAAGAACAAACTATTCGGTACGAAGGCATTCAAGTCCTGATTTTTGGCGCTTCGTATGGACTTTTCGGATGACAATCGTCGTTCCTCTGTGGGTTTTGTACCTCCCCTAATGGCTTTTGTTCTTGCCTGTCAATCAAGAGTACTTATTGATCGACATTCAGCACTACAAACATCAATTAGGGACTTTAAGCAAACCACGACGCCTACGGCAACGAGAACGTGGAAAAAAAATAGATCTCATTGGCAGAACAATAGCCCAGCACGTGCATTTTCAAACTTTGTACATTTCTTAGCCGTCCTTTGCAAAACAACGTGAAATCACCAAAATTTGCGTCGTCTGTGAAGCTAAACCGCGGCGGCAAGTTCTTTTAATTTACATTTGGAACTCAAGGCTACTTTTATGCGTTATGTTGAGTTTGAGGTCTGGCGCCCTATGAGACGGTAAACACATCCAGCCATTTTCGAAATTCTAACTAAAAGTAGAAACTCATTTTTTGAATGACGCCTTCCGTGGCGTTGCCGTCCTGACTGCTTAAAGTCCCTACAAAAGGAAGATTCCGACCGCATTCCATTCACTCTCACGTTTCACCCTCACAATGAATGGTTGAAGCGGTGATCCGAGGACGCTGCACTATCAGGTTTGTAAAGCAGTGACTTGAACCGTATAAATCGGCATGTCAACGGCATTTCGGTCAGATTCGCCGAAAAGAAGACAAAACATGCCCGTGTAGCACGGCCACCCTATCCCCACTAGTTACTGTATGTATCATAGTTGGCCAAAAAACCTGCGACTGTAACATGCATAGGACTGAAGCCCCCAAAAGTACAAAGACTGGCTCAACTAGAGGAAGAATAAACCGAGGTATGCTTTAAGTACAAAATGTCCATTATAATGATAATAAAGGCGTTTTCACTTTCCATCGTAGTTTGTAATTTTTTTTTCTGAGAAGCTGTAATTTTATTTCTGAGCAATAGTTTCACTTTCCCAACAATTATTTCTCATTACAATTATGAATAATTTGTAGTATGTCTTTTTTTTTAAGCTGCTTTCCCCTTACTAATCATTTTATTTTATTTATTTTTGCTTTTTCTTTTCTTTCTTTACTAACTTAATGCCATCAGCAACATAAAATGTACTGAGCTAACAGAATACTTCTGCTTTATTTAGCTCCCTGATTCACAAAGTAACATTACCATCTTGGTACTACTAGAAAACAAATTTTTAAGAAACAAAACTACTGTAAGGTAAACTAATTATTATAATATAATTTAATCGATGTGAATAAAGCACTGCATTGTCTTTTGTCATATTGCAACAGCCTTGAATGAATCACCTATCTTCTAAACTTGATTTCTTATATTCAGAAGCAGCCTGAGTTATAAACTAAGAATTCTTTTGGGTGTTTATGGAGGTGTAAAGAACAATGATTATGATGATTAATCTTCCAAATTACGAATGTCTGAGGGAAATTATCAGAAGTATTTTCTGAAGTCGAACAAATGAAGTTAAAAAATGTTCAGGAGAAAATTGATTAGATTAAGTCAGCTGTCAATTCCCAGTTAACAGTAAGTCATGAGGAGTAACCAAAAGCTTGTAATTAGCCTTTGTACTGCTGTGCCCATCTAGTCAAATAAAAATCAGGGATGGGATATTCCCAAACATGAACAATGATAGCACCATGCAGATGTCCTTTTCCCAACTTATTACAGGGAAGGGGAGCACTGGTATGGCTACGCTAGTTGTAGTCAATAAGAAATTCTCAACGAGTTTCAGCAATATATATAATTATATTTTGCCACCTTGAAAAAAAAATGGTTACAAGTCAAATAGGAATGTTTCATAATGATGTTCTCAGTGTGGGGATATGATGTAATTTTACTGATGGGGATCATAATTATCCTTACAGTGCTTCAGAGCATGTGATGTATATGATTCCTTAAGCACATGGAAACTATATAAAGCTATGCAAAGCTAATCTAAAAAAAATGAATTGAAGAAGAGTAGTTGATTATTTGCATAAATTAATGCAATGCACATGCAAGATAGTGGAATATACTTCAGGTAAACATACATGTGCCTGTAAAAGTTTCAAGTGACTGAGTTATAAATATATAATAATAATAATCATCATCATCATCATAATCATAATAAAAAAGTGGGTTTCATTGAAAATGCTATCGTGTAAAACAAATAGAGCTGTTTGGGAAATTAAAGTAGCAGTTGTAGTAACAGGTACAAGCAAACGTACCAAAGACAAGTAATGGAGATCTACAACCGATTAATACCAAGAAAGACTTAATTCAAGATAAATTGTAAAAGAATCAATCATGTTGGATGGTCTCAAATACAAACAAATCACAATTTCTTCGATTTCCACTCCCTTTGTAAACATTACCATTATATGAGCTTAAGTCAGGCGTTATTCTGTTCATGAGAGATAACTTTTTGATAAAACTGCAAGTATATGAAATGAACAAATGTTTTCATATTTTAATTTGGATATATCAACAAAGTTGAAATGGTAAATTGGCAACCGTAACGATTACAAAAGCTGACGGACACCCGTTCTTAAAGGCACAGAAAATCAGGAAGGTGGAATGGCGAAAAATCAGTCTAGAAAAGTAAAATTCTTAACCAAGCGAATGATTTCCAAAATGAAAAGGCACCGCACGTCGGCGCAAAGTGAATGTGAATATTTTCACAACTCAATAATTACGTGTATCGCTTCATGCTAATAACACTTAAAAATCCAACCAGTCTCCAGACTCGCTAGAAAATTACCCTACAGATCTAATCTCTTGCTTTGTCTGGATAACTATCGCTGTTTTTAACAATTCTGAAGGCGAGGGCGACTGACGAACCATGATCGCACTTCGTAACAACGGCCAGCTAAAGTCAGCAAACAGCACAAAACTTCAAACAAAATGACTCCCCTGTACCGCTATTTGTTAAGACGTGGTTTTAGTATTAAAAACCCATTCAAAGGATCAACCATAATAAACAAGGAGAAGTATCATGAATATTTTCCGACTTAAAACCATGCAAAAGGCCGATATTTTCATCGAACTCAGTCCACATACACATGGTAGCACTTGGCAGCCTAATGTTGATGACCACTGACCACTGTGACGTCACCAAAACGTATTTCCGCGGTGTCGACCAGGAGGCACCCATCCTCGGAGACCCAGGGGCAGTGAGTCGATTTCAAGTTAAGGGCTGAAGAGCCCCTGGGGACATTGTCTTACAAGACTAGTTCCAAACGGTCGCAGTCGTTCTGGTATCTGATTGGTGCCAGAAAATCTTTGTGTTTTTCTGCCCAATCAGAGGGAAGTGTCGTTTGGAGTCCTTTCGTGTGTTTTAACACGCACATATACATCAAACTCTGTTGCTCGCTATGTTTGTCTCGGCCGTGCGACGAAGCTTTGCGCGAGGTAAAAAGTTTCAGTCTCAACACACAATGTAAGAGAAATCGATCAGATTGTCCGCGAAATCTTACCGGAAATTATACTGAATACTTTCGCAGGTATCACAAGAGAACGTGTTTAAAAGTTTGCGAGGTTCGTATAAAACATAATGGTTGCAGGCATTGATATGTCGCTTTAAACGTTAGATGAGATGTAAGCTTAAATATTTTTAGATTTTTTGTACAATTTGTTGTGACTGAAACTTTTCCAATCCCGTGAAGTTATTTCGTCGCACGGGCCACGCAGGTATGTCAAGCAACTGGCGCTTACGCTTACGTAGCTTTCTGTGCGCGCCAAATTCTAATCGTTGCTTTGTAGTAAAGTCTTTAAAATATGGCCAAACTTGCAGAGAACGTTAAGTACGTGGACGAACTCCAGCAAGCGCTCAAAGAAAGCTTAGCTGTGTTTCCGGTTAGCTAATTAAAATCTGAACAAAAACTAATCATCGAGAACATCGTCATCCTCGAAGACCCAGGGGCTGAGTCGATTTCAAATTAGGGCATGAAGTGCCCCTGGGGACATTGTCTTACCATCCTCGGAGACCCAGGGGCTGAGTGGATTTCAAGTTAGGGCATGAAGAGCCCCTGGGGACATTGTCTTACAAGACTAGTTCCAAACGGTCGCAGTGGCTCTGCCGTCTGATTGGTGCCAGAAAATCTTTGTGTTTTTCTGCCCAATCAGAGTGAAGTGTGCTTTAGAGTCCTTTCGTGTGTTTTAACACGGACACATACTAGTAGCCCAGTTGCTCGCCATGTTTGTTTGGACCGTGCGACAGAGATTTGCTTGAGGTGAAAAGTTTCAGTCTCGGCACACAAAGTATGAGAAATCGATCAGATTGTCCGCGAAAATCTTATCGGAAGTTATACTGAATACTTTCGCAGGTATCACTAGAAGTTATTTCGTCGCACGGGCCACGCAGGTATGTCGAGCAACTGGCGCTTTCGCCTACGTAGCTTTCTGCTTACTCTGCGCGCCAAAATCTAATCTTAGTACCAAAGTCATTCACAATACGGCCAAGGTTGCAGAGAACGTTAAGTTCGTGGACGACCTCCAGCAAGTGCTAAGAGAAAGCTTAGCTGTGTTTCCGGTTTGCTGATTAAAATCTGAACAAAAACTTATTAACGAGAACA